>NC_079509.1:50134487-50158676 GCF_030052815.1 Hevea brasiliensis
AGAAAAAGAAAAAGAATCACAAAAAATAAGGCAATTTTTTTTAGAAAATAAGACAATGAGTTTCATTTTATATATATATATATATATATAGTTAAGTTCTATGTTCTTTTTATTATGCTTAAATCTTAATATTTCATTAATCAATACTCTTTTTTTCCTTTACTCCTATTTTTATTAAAAAGATTACACTGTTCTTTTTTTATTTTATAAAAAATTAATAAATTTAACAAATTTTAACACAGCAATACTGAAATTGATTACTGAAATTGATTGATAAAAATTTCAAACTAAGAGAGACTTTGAAAGTGTAAAATTCAAGTACAGCTTGTGTTTAATGCATGTGATTCGAAAAATGGAAGTGGAGGGATTTTGGAAGACTGCTACTTTCAGAAACTAACTGAAGTTAATCCTTGACAATGCTCAATTCAATTGCTTTGGTACTTGAGAAAATGGGAAAAATGCTTAATTCAAAAATTTTGTTCCTATGCACAACTATTCTTCTCTAAAATTCTGAAGAAGAATACAGAATAGACACTTCAATTGCTGGAAAAAGAAAAATGAAGAAATAAATACAGATGAAACATAACAGCCTCAGGCATAGGTAGCTGGATCTTCAGCAATATAGTTCCCAGATAACTTAGCTTATGAAACTAAATACTGCATCAATTGTTTGACCCTCTTCTTATTCGTTAGTTTTCGAAATGCACTCGAGTCCAGTTGCCGAATTCTCTCTGCTCACACCCAACATCTCTCCAATCTCTTGCAATGTTTTCATCCTCCCATCCTCCAATCCAAATCTCCATTGGATGACCTGATTCTCTCTTGGATTGAGACTGTCCAGCACCTTCTCCAAGTCCTTCTTCATAAATTGCTTCATTAGTTGATCTTCCGCTGTTTCTGCATCGGGATCAGCAATTACTTCCTGGAAATAAGATGAACAAACTGTTAAGCAAAACTATTATAGTCGAAGATGCAATTAAGTTTCTGACACGAAAAATGCATAATAAAAGGGAATAAGACTGACCGAAGGTTTGAGATCCATGTTAATCCCAATCTTCTGGTCAAGGGACCTTGGAGCTTTTGGAGTGAGTAGTACAGCACTAAGCCTTTTCATTGAAAGCCCAGCTGCCTCGGCAACTTCTTCATCATCAGGATGTCTTCCATTTTCACTGTATAATTGCTTTCTAGCCTCCTTCACTCTGTAAGTTGCTTCCACCATGTGAAACTGTAAATCCAAAACATTGCAAACAAAAAGGCTCAAACATGATGCATTTAGATGGTACTGGCAGAAGACAATTTAGTTTAGCCAGATGAAAAACAACAGGATATTAAAGAAATTACCGGTAAGCGTATTGTCCTTGATTGATCAGAGAGAGACTTGCGGACTGCCTGTTTAATCCACCAATGAGCATAGGTTGAGAATTTGAAACCTTTTGAAGCATCAAACTTCTCTGCACCTTTTACAAGACCCCGGCATCCTTCCTGTGAGTCAAAATTAAATTTCAGATGCCAAAATATTAAAGCAAACAACTCAACTCAACTCAACTAAGCCTTTATTCCAAAAATTTGAGGTCGGCTATATGGATTCTGTTTCTCAACTCTAAACGATTTTGGGTTAAATCCTCGGAAATGTGTAATGCTTCTAGGTCATGTTGTACTACTCTTATCCAAGTCAGTTAGGTCTACCCCTTCTTTTCTTTCTATCCTCTACCCTAATGTGTTCTACTTGTCTAACTGGAGCCTCTGTATGCCTACACTTCACATGACTAAACCACCTCAATCTCCCTTTTTTCAACTTATCCTCAATTGGTACCACTCCTACCTTTTCTCTAATACTCTCATTACGCACTTTATCTGGTCTAATATGGCCACTTATCCACCCTAACATTCTCATCTCTGCAACTCTTATCTTAGACACATTCGACTATTTCAGTGCTCAACACTCACTATCATATAATATGGCCAGTCGTATGGCTGTACGGTAAAATTTTTCTTTCAACTTATTGAGAATCTTGCGATTACATAAAACTCCAGTGGCACGTCTCCTTCATATGCCTCATTATCATCACACTTTGATAATTTCTTATACCATTTTCTCTTTCTCTTCACTGCCTTTTATACTTCCTCATTCTACCACCATCTCTCTTTTGAGAGTGGTCCATGTTCTCTAGACTCTTCAAGTACTTTTCTAGCTACTTCTCTAATCTTTGATGTCATCTGTATCCACATATCATTGGCCTCCATATCCAGCTTCTATGCTTCAAACTCGAGAAGCTTATTTTTGAATTGCACTTGCTTTACTCCTTTGAACTCCCGTCACTTTGTTCAAGCTATACTATTTCTTCTAACCTTACTTGAATTGTTCCTAAACTTGACATCCAAGACCACTAACCGATGTTGACTTGTAAAAGCCTCTCCCGGAATGACCTTATAATCCTTGCATAGAACTCTATTTGTCTTCCTGGTTAAGAGGAAGTCAATTTGGCTTCTATATTGCCAACTTTTGAAAGTCACTAAATGTGACTCACTTTTTATAAAATAGGTATTTGCTAATATTAGGTCGTATGCCATAGCAAAATCCAGAATGTTTTTTCCCTCCTCATTTCGGTTGCCAAATCCAAAACCTCCTCACTAAATCGGTTGCAAACAGATTTAATAAAAGTTTTTTCTATTCTTTCTCTCCCTTTCCTCATAAATTTAATTTTGAAAAATCATGTCAACTTGCTTGGCTGCAAACAAAGCAGTATATAGTACATACCTGAACAAGATCTTGGAGATTCATCCCAGCTCCCTGATAATTTTTTGCAATTGAAATAACAAGCCGTATGTTGGATTTAATCATTTTGTCTTTGCAAAATATACCATGGTTTAAGCGCTTCCTTAATGTTTTCTGATCTACTCCTGCAGCAGCAGCCCACTGTGCAAAGGTGGGCTCACCTCCACACCGCTCTGCAAGCTCCTCCTGGAGCCCTTCAAGTTTCAGTAGGTCCTGAATTACATTATGAAATGAGAAGATATTAGAAATCCGGGAAAATTGAATAGAAATTTGAAAAAAAAAAAATAGAAAACCTGATACAAAACTTTTAAATAAAAGTGAAAATTATGAAGCCTTCCAGAAGAGGGAGAAAAAAGAATTAGAAGAATAAAGTAGTCCTATTCTAGAAACCTTATCCTCTGGATGATGGCATGACATATTTCTAGTCATATGTTTTTAACTTGCACAATATCTTTAATTTGCTGATGGTCTAAAGAAGCATTTAAGCAATCAATATCCTCCCTGTTGCACATCTAGCACTTGTGATCTCCTCTCAATGAAAAATTCTTGTACCTTTAGCAAATATCAGCTACTCAAAGCTACGTGTAACATGGTCTTTAAAACCATTGGAAGCAAACCAATTGTAGGGATGATTTTATGATGCATATCACAAGCTTTATAGTCACACCTGTATTCCTTCAGACAATTCCAATTCTTCAGAAGCAGTTAGAAGCCTGGAAGTGCTTGTCGTTCCTCTCAAGTAACGCAATGGATCAGAGTAGTCCACATCTTGCAAAGAAGCGCGCTTTTTCTTGCTGGTAGAACCAGACTTCACAGACATGACATTTGCTGCAGCCTTTTGAGCTGCTCTTGCTCGTCTCGCTTTTCTTTCTGTTTGGCGCCTTGATCTCACAGCAATACCCTCTGAAAGTTGTTTCTGCAAAAGTTCAATCTCTTCATGAGTTGGCTCTAAATCATCGGATTCTTTGATGGGAAATTGCATGGAATATTCTTCTCTTTGTCCAGTTTCAGCTGCCACAGAATCTCCTAGAATACAAGCTCGTTCTGTTTCTGTAAACTGAGGCCATCTAGGTGAAAAGGCATCAGCTGTGGATGGAAGAGTTGCAAGTTTACTTTCAGTTTCTGCACAAGGGAAACTTTTAACCAGAAGGGCTGCATCCTTTGCACACTTGACAGCAGCTTTTGCAAGAGCAACTGCTTCAGCAGCAGCTGCAGCAATTACAGCCTCATCACTTGTAATAAGTGTTTCTGTAGCTAGAGTCGATCCAAAGGTTGCCTGCACACATATACAAAAACAATAAATGATAACAACCTTGTCATACACATCAATTAGACTTCATCGGAAATACAATGCCCACAGCAAATATCTAGAAATTAACATATAGTTCCAAAACCTTTCAAGAAGATTTTCTACGAGATAAACCAGAAAAGGAGATCATCAACAGCTTTGGAAAGAACAATATAAAAATAAGCACAATTTGAGAATCTGACTATCAGCATGCAACAAAAGAATGGGAGGATATAAGCATCTCACTGCTATCAGATGATCATGTGCTTCAATTTGAATACAAATATTAAGGCAAAATGATTGAAGATCCCTTTACTTAATGAAAATGAAAACTTTATGCAATGGTAAACAAAAAAGACATTGTTTAGAAGCATGCTGCACATATGACTAACGTAGGTTTATGGCAGAAGAGTAAATGATGAACAGGGCCAACAAATGTTCCCATTTTTCCTCTACAAGATTTAGCCTGTACTTATGCTAATATCAACAAGTCTCACCTCTTTGGGAGGACCAATTGCCCCTACATATGTCCATGGACAGTTTGCAGCAACTGAATCTGAATGCGATTCAAAAGAAGGTAATCTCAGCTTCTCCAGATCAAGCACCGCACTGGATGTTCGTGATGTGGTGGATAAAATGCATTGTGCTCGGAAACAGATTGACTCTCTATTCCTTGCTGCTGATTTGAACAAAGCAATCACAGTAAAGATAATGCTCAAAAGATGTATGACTCTACATCCTAAACAACATCACAACCAGTAAAGCCTCAGTAATAACTGAACTCCATTCAATAATTATGCTTTCAATGCAGATATTTCAAAATTTTATGCAGCTTAAAAGCAGATCTTGATATTAATCTTCCACAAAAATATAATAACCAAACTATAAGCAGGGATGTGGATGCCAAGGAAGCGCTTAGGTGCCTTAACCACTATCATTTATTGATACCACCTGCATGCAAACAATACTTGCAAAAAGCTAGAATGGAAATTATCCAGTAAGCAGGTTATTTCTTTCTAAGAACTTATAGACAAATGTTTAACTATCGTGAATGATTTAATCCAATTTTTACCATTCTTCATAACCTGATAAATTTGGTTAACCTTCATAAAAAGTGGTCAATTGCATGAATCAACTGATTTCAGCCCAAAACAAGAGGTTTCCCAATTGGAGAAAGATGCAACCATTATGAAGGAGCACATTTTGAGAAAAGAAGGGAAGTCCAGATGATTTGAATTTTGTGACACTTGCAATAGAAATGAGACAATATCTGGTGGTTTCACAAAAAAAGTGCCGATAAAGTTGCCTATTTGCTATTCCAGTGGCTGCTAGCCCATCCCTGATTTAAGAATTAGTGTGATTTTTACTAGAAGAATACTAGAATAGTAAAACTGGCTCATGGAGAGTAAAAAGTGCTGCTCACACATATCCTTGACAATCTACACACACCAATGTCCAAGCATATGCCTGCCCTATTGTTAACCATACATCTGTTGAATGAAGCAACAACTAATACCACAATTGAGTGCCGATAAACTCTTCAACAACTAGAAAGATAGTTTGATGTAGTTGAAAAAACTGAATTTTGAGTTGTCTAGTGAAGTACAGTAAACTCAATGAATAATAATGCTCCCAATATACTACTATCAACTATAAATTTTAACAAGTCACATACCATTATTTACAACTTTTTACAAGCCACAGTGCCTCATTATGCAGTTTAGAAGAGAATAACAGAATATGAGAGAACTCCCTCTTGCATCAGGCATAATTTAAATAAATTACACACATACACACATGGAGATCAGTTGAATAACGATGAGAATAGTGAAGGATCCGCAGAACTCAAATAACTCTCACAATACTAGACACCCATTTCAGAGCTGGTTCAAACAAAGGCATGCGAGAGAGTGCCATTCAGATAATACACATAATCAAAATTTATCGATCTCGATTCTTGTTGAAATGAGGAATTCTGGAAATGAATAGCATCCAAAAACACCAACCAAAGTACACCACTTTAGTTCGGATGAAGCAAAGCATTTGCGATTGGATATCAACCCATAAACACAAGGACACAAGTATTCTATTTCTCATTGAAAGGACGACGTCTATGAGTTAACTGCATTCAAGATATGCAAAACCAAAACAACCCATTTTAGTTTTGGTTGAAACAAAGGCATTTCACATTTGAGATTGGAAGTAAAAAAAACGAAAAAAAAAAACCACGAAGCACACCCAGTTCAATTTAAGTTCAAACAAAGGCATTTGTGATTGAATGTCAACCAAGAAAAGAAAAAAAATCACAAAACCAATACACGCCCATTTTAGCTCAGGTTGAATTAAAGACATTAGTAATGTAATAATGGAAAATTGAGAGAGAGAGAGAGCAACTCACGAGATTGGCTAAAGTTGGAACTTTGAATGTAGTGAGTTTTGAAATGGATAGAGAGAGTGTCTGGTTGGCACTTAAACTGCGGCAGAAGACAAGACATACTCCACTTCTTGTGCTACTGAACTATTTGTTTCTTTTTCATTCAAATCACTCTATAAACTCTAAAATCCATAAAAGGGCCATATCAGTTATGGAAGACACTGAAAGTTCAAAGCTTCAAAGACTTCAAAGAGATAGATAGATAAAAAGAAAGAGAGAGGCGCTATGCTAATCGCTGGTATTGTGGTGATATAAACGGATAAGGGGAGCGAGGCCTGCCTGCCTGCGGATGAGAAGGGGACAACTAGTCTCTTTTATATTTCCCCAAGCAAAATATGTAGGAAAAAAAAATATTTTTTTTCTTTAATTGTTAAAAAGATTATTTATTTTAGAAAATATGAGCAAAATTTAACTTGAAATTTTTAAATTAAATTAAATAAAAAGTTAAAAATATGGGTTAAATTGAATTTTTTTAATAATTATTTTATTATTTTTTAATTTTGATCGTAACAATATCTTAACACCTGTTAAAATAAATTATTAACTCGGTCATAAATTATGTTATTATAAATATTTTTATTTTTTAATTTCATTATTGTTGATATTTAATATTTTATTTTTTATTTTTTATTTTTTAATTAACGTTTCATCTAATTTTTTTAAATGCTTGTGATATAATACAAAAATAAGAAAATTTATAAAAAAAAATTCTTTAATACCGAGAAAAGAATTTATATTGCAGCCAAAATTTTGTAAAACACATAAAATCATCTCTAAATTTTTAAAAGTTTACTATGCTTTAGTTTTTATGTTAAAATATAATATATTTATCCAGAATTTTTACTTTAATATATATTATAAAATTTTTAATTAAAAGGGAAAATGTTAAAACATTATTTCATTTAAAATATGATAAATAAACAAAATTTTAAAAACAATTTATTTTAAAAATTATAAATACAAATACGATTTTTCTAAAACTTATTTGAATTTAATATGAAGCAAGGACAAGGAACAAAGCCTCTAAATATCACACATATGATAAAAAGATTTAATTTCTCCCTTTTAGAAACTAATATTTCAGCCATAATTAAACTTAATTTAATTAATAAATTTTATATAATAAAATATTTTTTTTAAATTGTAAAATAAAATTTACAGAAAATATTTTTTATATTTTTTTAATGTTTGAAATATTTAAAAAATATATTAATGAAAAATATTTTTTTATTAAAAAAATAATTTTTGAAAATGATGAAAAAGATTATTTATTTTATTTTATTTTTTAAAATATTTTATTAATTTTAATAATTGAAAACATTTAAAGTTCCTAGTATAAACATTTGTATAGAAACATTAAAGAACCATAAGATCTCACTATCTGGTGTATTATATTTAATTTTTCCTACCCTCATAAAATAAATGGTCTAAAAAAATTAATATATTCAATATATAAAAATTTAGATCAAGGAGAAATTTTAAAAAAAGCAAGAATTCTTAAAATTGCCATATTATAATATATTTTTAGGGCAAAAATATTAAATATTATTAATTTTAATTCGGTAAATGAGACACTGAACCCCAAGCCAAACCCTTCCCATATAAGTTCGCCCTGTCGACCGTCTTCACTAACAGTTCAACTCTTTCATTTCTCAAAGCAAAGCAAAGCAAAGCAAAACCCACAATGTCGTTTGCAGCATCTAGGGTTTTCAAGGGGTGCAGAGCCCTGTTAGCCCCAACGAAGTCCGCTGCCGCCACAACAACAACTGCTGCGTCGAAACCAAGAGCCACCAAGACAGTCGAAAAACGGAAGTCAAAACCGGCAGATCCTCTTAAGCGTACTGGGATACTTAAGGCCACCCCAATCTCCCCTGCTCTTCGCGACTTTCTGGGGGTTCCTGAATCCTCTCGTACGGATGCCGTCAAGAAGATATGGGTTTATATCAAGGATCAAAAGTTGCAGGTCTTTCACTTACTTTCATTCTCTCCTTTTTTTTTTTTTTTGTTAAACCTTGTATTTTTTTGTGATTGTACCCATTAGGGTTTTAGCATTTATGTATACCAATGTGCTCGTTAGACCCTAGCTTTATTTTTTTCGTCTTTTCTTACCATCCTTAAACCCTAGATCAAGTTTCATATGATGTTCATGTGCTCATTTTGGATTTTTTTTTATTGTTTTAGTTTTAATAGTTGTTAAACCCAATTTTCTGAAGCTAAAAATTCTTTTTCATGATTTTTTCTTATGGCCTGTTTGGCATGGGTGTATGAGAAAAATATATTATTAAATATATTAATTAGAAAATATTAAAAAATAATTTAAAATTAAATTTTAGAACTTTTATATATCAAAAAAAAAAAAAAAGCTTTTCTTAAACTGTTTTTTTTCAATGGCTAAAATGGTGCTTTTTTCTGAAAAAAGCTTTTTTGACCATGAACCTCAATGCCAAGTGGGGCTTCAATTATTACAAATGCCAAAGTTTCAATATTTGGTGATACTTGTACAGTTACAAATTTAATGTTCAAATAACTATATTTATTTATTTTATATATATATATATATATATATATATACACACACACACACAAGTGTGATCACATCTTAATAAAATTATCAAAATTTAAATAATAAAAAATAGCTTCCCCTTTTAAAAATAGAAGTCATTTTTTGATCAGGACAAAATTTTTCTTTGATCAAATTTTTTGATGCCCAAACACCAGAATATGCAAAAAAATATTTTTCAGGAAAACATTTTCCTAGAAGCAAACGGAGCATAAAACTTCAAAATTTTCTATTAATAGTACAAGTAATTGGACAAAACTGATAAAAAAAAAAAACTAAAATCAATATGATGTTTGGATTTTGTTTATGATGTTCAACCATTGTAAATTTAGATTTCTCATGCTTTGTGAAAAGCTAGAGGTGGGAAATTTTCAAAATTGTGGGTAAGAATTGGACCAATGGTGTTTAAGGTCTTCCAATCTAAATCTCTTATTAGCATCAGGAACTTGAATTGGTTTTTTGCCAAAATGGACATTATCGAGTTTCTTGTAATAGAACCCTTTAACTTGTACAATAGGTATTGTTCACTTCCATGGATGGGCTTTTGTAAGTATAGCTTTATGTGTTGCATGATTGAATTTTCTACATGGACATGAACTAAGGAGGCATATGCATTGATTTGTTTTAACAAATTTAAATTGTTCTCACTGTTCAGTTGAATGCATGGATGTTCCATATGGCTTTTAATTATCAAATTTGTGGAGTAACTAGACTGGGACATTTTGATCAATAAATATTGATGTATTGTGATACCATGTATTAAAATATGTGGGTGCTTTTACCTGCAGAACCCCGCAGATAAGAAGGAGATCTTTTGTGATGAGAAGCTGAAGACCATATTTGATGGAAAAGAAAAAGTTGGATTCCTGGAGATAGGGAAGTTGCTATCATGTCATTTTGTGAAGACCGGTTAACTTTCATTATTTGGTGTTGGATTTGTGGCTGAACTCTTCATGGAGCAAAGTTCTTAACTACTGATCTTGAATCCTTTTATGTGCTATTATACTGATATTTTCCTTTTGTATGAGAGCCAAGCGTTTATGAATTGTATTGCTACTGAACAAGCATTTAGCTGGACATTATGTAAAAATTGGCTAGGAAAAAAGGGTTCATAATTTGACCTGTTTTCTAATATCAGTTTCTTATGATTTTTCATTATATGAGTAGATAATCTGATTAGGTAAATGGGTACTGAACCTTCCTCCACAAATAATGCATGTGTTTTCCTGATGGAGGCATTGAGCCTGTTGAGGTAATGCATGGAAAATTTTTTGTGGTAGCCCTATATATATATACACACACGACTTTGACCGGAGCTCAAATTCAAGACCTCACAGTTCTGGGGACAATTATAAAAGTTGAACTGTGAGACAATTATAAAAGTTGGCTTTCCAATCAAAAATGGAATGTTGTTTATCCTTGTCTCCAGCCTATAACATTAACATTTATTTTTCTCTCGATTTTGTAGTGGATGGGAGGTTAAAAAAGTGCCTTTTGAAAAGCATCATTTTAGTTGAGATGGAAGAAGATTCCCATTTAGAAGGTTGAGATTGGGAAGAGGTTAAATGTAACACCCCAAAATTTTATTAATTATGAGTATTTTTTATATTTAAATTTTATTTTTGATATTTAAATTTTATTTAAATTTTAGGAATTTTTTTGAGATTTTTCGGATTTTAAAAATCGGGTTCGATTTTTCGAAAATATAAACTTTGATGATTTTTAAAAATTAATTTAAAGACCACGTGGCAAAACTAAAAATATATTTGGAGTCTACGATTTTTCTCGAAGTTTTCGAATTTTTCGAATTTTTGGACCTCGCTTGGTCCGAGGCGCAGTAAAAATTATAAATTTTGTATTTCGTATCGAACCGCCGAATCGAATCGACCGGATCGGACCGGCCGAATCGGACCGGCCTTTCTCTTTTTCTTCCTTCTTCCTCCGCGACGCCTCCCTTCTCTCTCTCTTTCTCTCCTCCTCTCGCCACCGCCTCCTCGCCCTCTCCCCTCGCTCCCCGCCTCCCCCTGGGCACCGGCACGCCTGAACGGCCGAAACGCCGCGCTGAGTCCTCGCGCCAAGGCCGCTCAGCCTTCTCGCCAACCGCCGATCCGGCCACCGATTGGACCGGTCTTGTGTCCAAAACCATCTACTCGGCGAGAGCTTCCATAGACACCAAGAACGCCAAATCCATCGAGCGGATTGTCCGATTTTAGCTCTGGAAGATTTTAGCCCATTTCGACTTTTGGGCTAGATTTCTCGAAACCGTGAATCCCACGAGAAAACCGAGGCCACCAAAGACGCTCCATTCGCCGAGAGCTTCGCAACGACATAAATTTCGAATTTTTCCGACACCGCTTTCTGGGTCCCACTAACTTCGCAGCGGTATTTTCGAGCATTAAATGAGCTTAGAAAATTCTGAAAATTTTATGTACTAACCCCGTGTTATGGGCTTCGTAGGTATCCTCGATTCGCGGAAATTCGGCAGCTTGATCTGTCCGCAAATTTCGCCGCATGCACTGCTACGGAAAAGTCTCCGAATTGGGCCGAGGTTTTGGCTAGCCCCATTGTCGACGTCCCGAGCGCTGCTCTCAAGTCGGAATCGCAAAGGTAAACCCAACCTTGTTTTTACGTAATTTTCTAGTGCTTAAATAGGATTAAAAATCCATAAAATATTCGTGGTAGCTTAGAAAATTACGATTCTTTTTGCAATAGCTTAGTAATATTGCTAAGGACCATGGGCAAAGTTTTATAATTTTTAGAGCTTGTTTGGGCGCTTTTTGCAAAAATGATCAATAATAAGGACTAAATTGAAATTTTTGCGTATTGTGATTGATGATCGATTTGATGGGCCTGTGAGGGGCCGTGTGTGATATGATTGAACTGTTGATATATGGATTGTGAATATAGAAGTGCTTTTAGCCCTTTGCAGTGCCTGTAGGTCCTAGGTATAGGGAGACTCACGATTTTCGCACGACTTAGGACGATTTGATATTTTTCTTTGTTGTATTGAGTCAAATTTATTAAATAGATGTAATGTAATTGTCGTGAGCCGATGCCTTTCTTCCTCCGCCCAACCGCCACAAGAATTTGTCGCCAAGTCCGTGAGTAAAATATTAATTTTAACTGTAATTTCGATATTATTATATGTTCAAGATGCCCATGCATCACTTATATGCATATATTTATGTAGTTAAACTCTAGGCACGAATTATGTTGCATTGATAATCGTAATGTGCCATGAGTGTTGTTGTGGTAATTTGGAGCAAAGCAGCGTGCGTTGGCGTGCGGTGATGTGGTGTGGACTATGGATAGGACGGTAGACACGCTTGAGTTCTTCATTGACCCGGCCCTTCTGGGTAGACACGGCTTGAGTTCTTCATTGGGACCCCGATTTGGTATTTAAGTGGAAGTCCGAAATGAGTTCTTCACTGCACCGATTGGATTTAAGAGAGTCAGATAGGGATCACCCCATATACTATGAATGATGTTACAGGTGTGTGAGTGCTCCAAATTACCTTTTGATGTTATGATGTGAAAATGTTGTGTATGTTGCATTTCACTCCACAGTTGCATTAGTACTAGATAGTTATAGAGATTATAGTTAAGATTGATATTTTACTCGAGTCGAACGCCACTCTGCTCAAAAATTTTTACAGCCACAGGAGGATATTTTGTTCGGTTAACTCGCTTTTCTACCTCGCAGTTGTTTATCAATATTGTGTAATTTTAATTACTCCTAGAATTTCCGCATGTGTTAGCAAGATTTATTTGAATTTGGTCTGTAATATTTTTATCATGTTGGACCAGAAACTTAAATATGTTATGCATGTTGATGGATTGGATGAGGAGCCGAGCTCCCATTTATTTTATGTTGATGAGTATGTGGAGGGTGAGCCGAGCTCCCAATTGAGTATTTATTGTGTTTACAGTGTCGTGAGTCAAAACTCCCGCTGGAAAGTCCATTTTATGGCCTGACTGTCCGCTTGTTTTCTTGAAATTGGGCCCAAATGGGCCTTAGAGTTGGGTTAATGAATAGTTAAGGCTTACTACGGCCTCGGGGCTTTAGGTCGCCTGTGTCCTAGTGCCGGTCCGCCCATAGGTTGGGTCGTGACAAATGTGGTATCGTGAGCTTAGGCTCCATTCTTAGGGAATGTTGTCTAAAGTGTTGGGAAGAGTCTAATAGGAGTCACATGCGAAATATAGGGTCCACATTCGCCTTGCATTGTCATCTTTGCTTCTAGTTTCGCTCCATATGTTATGTATAAATATGAGTCTATAGAGTCAGATAATGTGCGCTTTGAATTTTGTGGGCTAATGTCACTGAATTTCAGAAAATGCGTAGAAGGTGAGAGCCGCCATCGCACTGTAACTGCATGTGCCCGACGAGGTGTTTCCAGACAGATGAGGCGCCGCCCCGAGGAGGCGGGTAGGAGGCCTAGAGTCGCCAAGCAGAGGAGCAACAACCCCAAGACAGAATGCCTCTTATGGCACAGGTCCCATGGACCCCATGGCGCCTACTCTAGCCGGTTCGCAGAGAACCATCGACATGATGGCTCAAGATATGGTCCATACTCCATAGCAGCAGAAGTCCACCTCACCAATAGAGGAATCTTAAAAAAAGATCATAAACTAAAAGAATTTGGTGACCTGTACTTATGATGTGTCGACGACGATATCGGTTTTTGGATTCTCGCAGACAGCAGAATGTAATTACAGCTTGATCGATAGAAGATTGATAGAGTGTAAGCAGCACGACATGGGGCCCATGCCTAGACAATTGAAGAATGACTACGTGTTACCCCTGATGGAGGGTTTGACATGGGCTCGCTTCAGGAACTTTTCATCAATCGGTTTGTGCGTAAAGCTTCAGAGATCGTAAACAAGTGGGCCTTTGAGGCCTTAAGACAGAATGGCAGTCCAGAGATGAATATGCTGCACTTCTCGAATTGAGCAGATATGCCCCCGCAGCAGAGAGCTGCGTAAAAGATGAAGTTGAAAAGAGTTCTAAAGGGGCTTGTCAGGAGGTATGCGAACCTGGACATGATGTCTGATCAGTCTTTTGATGTGTTGGTGTATCGAGCCAGAAAGATTGAGGTTAGCTATGCTGTGGATGACAATGAAGAGCAAAGAAAACAGAGCAGAGGGTTCTTCGTGTGTTCCCACATGGGTACTATGGATAGTGGTGGCCAAACTACTTACAGAGGAAGACTCAGAAATAAGAGGTGTGGTTATAGACCAAAATCCCGAGGGTCTGCACTGTGGTACTGATCCAAAGCAGTGGTAATAGTTCAGTGGCAAGGCGCCTGCTCGTTCAGATCCTCTTTGGCACCGTGTGCACAAAGGTGGAAGAGGACATTCAGACCTTGTTTGATGGGGTCGAGTATGCTTCAGTGTGGCCAACCGGCCACTTTGCTAGAGATCGCCTGCTTTGAGCTACAGATGGGGTCACAGGGTTCTGTTGCGAATGTTCCTCGACAATTGTATCCGGGTGCTTCCAACATGGCAGGCAGTCAGTTCAGTGGCCAACAGGGCCGAGGACAAGGGGGACGTGGATTTGGAGGCAGATCAGGAGGTAGAAGTCAGTATCAGGGTTCTGCCACTCAGGGTAGGGGACAAGCTCGAGTTTTCACCCTGACCCACCAGGATGCTCAAGCTTCAAATGCAGGCGTGTATTCTTCCTGTCCTGCTCTTATGAGGCTCGTGTTTTGATAGATCCGGGTGCTACGCACTCATTTGTCTCCCCTGTGTTTGCCATGAGGTTGGGTAGAAACCCTACAACTTTAGAGTGCCCTTTGTCAGTAGCTACCCCACTTAGTGACAACATAGAAGTAGACATGGTATTTCCGGTAGCCCAGGGTAGTGGATGGAAAGATCCTCCCAACAGACTTGGTTCCTCTACAAGAATGGATTTCGATGTAATCCTGGGGATGGACTGGTTGGCAACTCATTATGCCACCTTAGACTGCAGGAACAAAAAGGTGTATTTCCACATACCTGGTGTGGAAGAGTTTAGTTTTGATGGTGACAGGAGCGTGGCTCCATATAATTTGGTGTCAGCAATTAGTGCTAGAAAAATGTTGAGGCGTGGATGCCAAGGGTATTTGGCATTAGTGAGAGATACATCCGTAGAAGGTGTCAAGATGGAAAATGTTCCCGTTGTCGAGAATTTATGGATGTCTTCCTCAAGAGCTTCTGTGGTTGCCACCGTAAAGGGGAATAGAGTTCGCATTGATGTTATTCCTGCACAAACCCCATATCCATGCCACCTTACAGATGGCACCAGCAGAATTGAAAGAGTCAAGGAGCAACTACAGGAGCTTTTGGACAAGGGTTTCATACGTCCGAGCACTTCACCGGGTGCTCCTGCTCTATTTGTGAGAAAGAAGGATGGGTCATTGAGGTTGTGTATCGACTACGCATACCGAACAAGGTGATCGTGGAAGAACAAGTATCCACTTCCTGATCGATGATTTGTTTGATCACCCAAGGAGCTAGATTCTTTTCAAGATAGACTGCGATCAAAGCTACCATCAATTGAGAATCGTGAATGAGGACGTGTCCAAAACGGCTTTCGTGACAAGATATGGTCATTATGAGTTCTTGGTGATGTCTTTTGGACTCACTAATGCACCAAAGAATTTTCATGGACTTGATGAACAGGTGTTCAAGCCATTTTTGGACCGCTTTGTCATCGTGATTCATAGATGACATTCGCATACTCTCGACCGAGGAAGAACACGTGTGGCACTTGAGGATGGTGTTGCAGACTTTGAGGGAGCACCACTATATGCCAAATTTTCAAATGTGAATTTTGGCTAGAAAGCATCTCATTCTTGGGACACGTGGTTTCTAGTGACGGATTCAAGTGGATCCCAAGAAAATTGAAGTCAGAATCGATTGGCTTAGGCCTACAAATACCACCGAGGTGCGAAGTTTTCTGGTTTAGTGGCTACTACAGGCGCTTTGTACAAGATTTCTCCGTAATAGCGCCCCCTAACTAAGTTGACCAGAAGAATGTTCCATTCATTTGGACAGATGATCGTGAGGTGAGTTTCCGTAAGCTTAAGGAGTGTCTAACCACCGCCTCGTGTTGACACTACCCGTGAGTGGTGAAGGATACACCGTATTGTGACGCCCAGAGTTGGCCTAGGTGTGTTTTGATGCGTAATGGAAAGGTAGTGGCTTATGCTTCAAGGCACCAAGAGGCATGAGCAGTAACTACCCCACCCATGATTTGGAAATGGCTGTAATCTTTGCACTAAAAATCTGGAGACACTACCTGTATGGCGAAGTGTGCGAAATATACACCGACCACAAGAGTTTAAAGTACATCTTCCAACAGAGGGACTTAAACTTGAGACAGAGGAGATGGATGGAGCTTCCAAAGACTATGATTGCACCATCCAAGCACCACCGGGAAGGCCAATGTTGTAGCAGATGCCTTGAGCAGTAAAAATCTTCCGCGCTTTGGCACATTTCAAAGAGAGAAGAGACCATTGATTCAGAGGTACATGAGTTGATGGATCAAGGTTTAATCCTAGATCTTTCAGATGAGGGGTATTGTTGGCTCACTTTTCAAAGGAGGCCGCACTTGAGGGATAGAGTTAGAGTTTCCCAAAACAGAGACCAACAATTGATGAAGATCATAGAAAGAGTACAAAGAAGGTGAAGGTGGTGAGTTTGGATTTGCCAATGATGGCGCCCTAGTGCAAGGTTCTAGGATATGTGTGCCCGATGTGGACAATCTCGTAAATGAAATCATGCAAGAGGCACACTACACACTTTACAAAGATCCACCTGTGTTCCACCAAGATGTACCATGATGTGAAAGATAGCTATTGGTGGAATGGCATGAAGAGAGACATCGCAGACTTTGTGTCCAAGTGCTTGACTTGTCGAAGGTGAAGTTTGAACACCAGAGACCGCCGTGAAGCCGCAAGAGCTCCCTATCCCGTAATGGAAGTGGGAAATGATCACTATGGATTTTGTGATCAAGTTGCCTCGCATCACGCGAGGATATGATTCGATATGGGTAATTGTAGACCGCTTGACCAAATCACCACTTCTTACCGTGAAGACTACATACTCGTGGCACAAGATGCCCGCCTACATTCGAGAAATAGTCGATTGCATGGAGTTCCGCCCATAATATCCGATGAGGGCCCCAGCTCACTTCTCGCTTTGGAGAAAGTTGCAGGAGGCACTTGGCACACAATTGAACTTCAAGACACCTTTCCACCCTCGCATGCATTTGACAAATTGAAAGGACAATCCAAACATCGAAGACATGCTTCGCATGAGTGTCTTGGATTTTGGAGGTCAATGGGATGAGCAATAGCTTTGGTGGAGTTTGCCTACAACAACAAGCTTATCACTCCAAAGATAGGATGGCACCCTATGAGGCACTATATGGAAGAAAGTGTAGGTCTCCTCCGTGTTGGACAGAAATGGGGAAGCGAAGGTGCATGATGTAGACCTAGTGCAAGACACTTCGCAGGTAGTTCCTTTAATCGTGAACGATCGAGGACAAATTTTCAAGAGATGTAAGAGTTATGCACTCTGCATTTGAGGGATGTGGAGTTTGCAAAGGCTTACTATGTATTCTCAAGGTTTCTCCAATGAAGGGAGTCATGAGATTTGGAAAGAAGGGCAAGTTGGCACCCTGTGATATCTGACCTTTGAGGTTACCGATAGAGTTGGAGCAGCTGCTCACCGGCTGGAGCTACCACCCAACCTTTCTCACGCTCATCCTGTTTCACATCTCCATGCTCAGGAAATAAAATCCCGATCCTTCTCATGTAATCGCAAATTGATGTGATAGAGCTAAAGGAGAATTTGACATTTGAGGAGCAACTCAGAGCCATAGTGGACTACCAAGTAAGACAAACCGAGATCCAAACAGATCCCTATGGTTAAGGTTTTGTGGAGGAGTCAACTGGAAGAGTGCACTGGAGTCGAGCGGGACATGCGAGCAAGTACCCTTACTTGTTCAATGTATAATCATGTACTTTATTCTGCCTTGTGTAAAAATTCGAGGACGAATTTTCTGTAAGGGGGGAAGAATGTAACACCCCAAATTTTATTATTTATGAGTATTTTTGGTATTTTAATTTTATTTGAATTTTAGGAATTTTTTTGAGATTTTTCGATTTTTAAAAATCGGGTTCGATTTTCAAAATATAAACTTTGATGATTTTTAAAAATTAATTTAAAGACCACGTGGCAAAACTAAAAATATATTTGGAGTCTACGATTTTTCTCGAAGTTTTCGAATTTTTTCGAATTTTTGGACCTCGCTGGCCCCGAGGCAGAGTAAAAATTCAAAATTTTGTATTCGAATCGAACCGCCGAATCGAATCGGACGATCGGACCTGGCCGAATCGGACTGGCTCTTCTCTTTTTCTTCCTTCTTCCTCCGCGACGCCTCCTTCTCTCTCTCTTTTCTCTCCTCCTCCTCGCCGCCACCGCCTCGCCCTCCCTCGCCGGCCGCCTCCCAGCCTCCCAATGGCACCGCCTGAACGCCGGAAAACGCCGCGAAGGTCCCTCGCGCTGCCACAGCCTTCCTCGGCCAACCGCCGATCCGGCCACCGATTGGACCGGTCTTGTGTCCAAAACCATCTACTCGGCGAGAGCTTTCCATAGACACCAAGAACGCCAAATCCATCGAGCGGATTGTCCGATTTTAGCTCTGAAGATTTTAGCCCATTTCGACTTTTGGGCTAGATTTCTCGAAACCGTGAATCCCACGAGGAAACCGAGGCCACCAAAGACGCTCCATTCGCCGAGAGCTTCGCAACGACATAAATTTCGAATTTTTCCGACACCGCTTTTGGTGGGTCCCACTAACTTCGCAGTTGTATTTTCGAGCATTAAATGAGCTTAGAAAATTCTGAAAATTTTATGTACTAACCCCGTGTTATGGGCTTCGTGTAGGTATCCTCGATTCGCGAAATTGACAGCTTGATCTGTTCGCAAAATTCGCCGCATGCACTGCTACGAAAAGTCTCCGACTGGGCCGAGGTTTTGGCTAGCCCCCATTGTCGACGCCCGAGCGCTGCCTCAAGTCGGAATCGCAAAGGTAAACCCAACCTTGTTTTTACGTAATTTTCTAGTGCTTAAATAGGATTAAAAATCCATAAAATATTCGTGGTAGCTTAGAAAATTACGATTCTTTTGCAATAGCTTAGTAATATTGCTAAGGACCGCGGGCAAAGTTTTATAATTTTTAGAGCTTGTTTGGGCGCTTTTTGCAAAAATGATCAATAATAAGGACTAAATTGAAATTTTGCGATTGTGATTGATGATCGATTTGATGGGCCCAGAGGGGCTGTGTGATATGATTGAACTGTTGATATATGGATTGTGAATATAGAAGTGCTTTTAGCCCTTTGCAGTGCCTGTAGGTCCTAGGTATAGGGAGACTCACGATTTTCTGCATCGACTTAGGACGATTTGATATTTTTCTTTGTTGTATTGAGTCAAATTTATTAAATAGATGTAATGTAATTGTCGTGAGCCGATGCCTTCTTCCTCCGCCCACCGCCACAAAGAATTTGTCGCCAAGTCCGTGAGTAAAATATTAATTTTAACTGTAATTTCGATATTATTATATGTTCAAGATGCCCATGCATCACTTATATGCATATATTTATGTAGTTAAACTCTAGGCACGAATTATGTTGCATTGATAATCAGTAATGTGCCATGAGTGTTGTTGTGGTAATTTGGAGCAGCAGCGTGCGCTGGCGCATGCGGTGATGTGGTGTGGACTATGGATAGGACTCGTAGACACGCTTGAGTTCTTCATTGACCCGGCCCTTCTGGGTAGACACGCTTGAGTTCTTCACTGACCCCGATTTGGTATTTAAGTGGAAGTCCGAAATGAGTTCTTCACGCACCGATTGGATTTAAGAGAGTCAGATAGGGATCACCCCATATACTATGAATGATGTTACAGGTGTGTGAGTGCTCCAAATTACCTTTTGATGTTATGATGTGAAAATGTTGTGTATGTTGCATTTCACTCCACAGTTGCATTAGTACTAGATAGTTATAGAGATTATAGTTAAGATTGATATTTTACTCGAGTCGAACGCCACTCCTGCTCAAAAATTTTACAGCCACAGGAGGATATTTTGTTCTGGGTTAACATGCTTTTCTACCTCGCAGGTTGTTTATCAATATTGTGTAATTTTAATTACTCCTAGAATTTCCGCATGTGTTAGCAGTATTTATTTGAATTTGGTCTGTAATATTTTTATCATGTTGGACCTGTAAACTTAAATATGTTATGCATGTTGATGGATTGGATGAGGGAGCTGAGCTCCCATTTATTTTATGTTGATGAGTATGTGGAGGGTGAGCTGAGCTCCCCAATTGAGTATTTATTGTGTTTACAGGTCGGGTGAGTCAAAAACTCCCCGATGGAAAGTACATTTTATGGCCGGACTGGTCCGCTTGTTTTCTTGAAATTGGGCCCAAATGGGCCTTAGAGTTGGGTTAATGAATAGTTAAGGCTTACTACGCCTCTGGGCTTTAGGTCGCCTGTGTCCTAGTGCCATCCGCCCATAGGTTGGGTCGTGACATGCTAGAACTTAAGTTATTAATTTTATGTGTAGGTAATACATTTAAGATTTCACTTTTCCAAAATGAGAAAGGGTCAGAACCTTGTCACCTCCCCTAGTAGCTGTAGAAAAAAAATATATATATATGTAGACATGGAATACGATAAATTGATCAAAGGTATATAAGTTTTATTTTAGTTCTGGTTCAAGGTCTACCATAGGATAGGAATCGAATCGAAATTTTGGTACAGTTTAATTTTGGTATAATTTCGATTCAATTCTTTATTGTTTTGATTCTGGTTAGGTGCAATTCTTGATTTTTTAATTTCAGTATAATTCAATATGATTTCAATTTGGTTCTCACTTCTTGACAAAATTTTATATAATTATTTATATAAAAGAGCAAACTTGAATTAATATTGAAGTTTTGACGTATGTTAT
Source organism: Hevea brasiliensis (assembly GCF_030052815.1). Lineage (NCBI taxonomy): Eukaryota > Viridiplantae > Streptophyta > Magnoliopsida > Malpighiales > Euphorbiaceae > Hevea > Hevea brasiliensis. The sequence goes on from NC_079509.1 coordinate 50,155,551, forward strand.
TAATATATAATATATTATATAATATATTTTTTTAATTATTTTTAAATTATATAATATTAAACCGTAAGGTATATATATAATTTAAAATTAAATATATTATAATATAATGGCATAGATATATTATATAATATACTTTTTAGCTATTTATTAATTATGTAATATATAATTATAGGATATAAATAAAATTATGAATTAAGCATATATAGAGTATAGTGATACAATTATAATTAAGAATTATAAAATAATTTAATATATTTATAACTAAAATTATCAAAAAAAACTAGAGAAATGAAATATAATATTATATTGTATTTAATCCATAATTATATATATATATATATATATTGAAAATATATGTATAAATTTTATTTTTTATTCAGTTTCAGTTGGTTTTCGATTAAAAAATTAGAATTGAACCAAAATTTCAAAATAAATTTGATTTGACATTGTTGTTTAATTCAATTCAAAGCTTTAAAAATCATGCACAACCTTAATTTACACTAATTTACAGGCAAAAGCATTATAAACTAATTGTGACATGCATTTATTTTATTCGTCAAATGCATATTTTATTTTAAGATTATATGTTGGGTAACATTAAAAAATTACATATCGGTCTTTTTTAATAAATTAATACTTTGATGTAGTATTAATATTAAATAAATAATTATTTTAACATTAAACTATTTGCACATGTTTTATAAATACAAATTTTAATTAATCTTTAAAAATATTTAAATTCAATTAACTATGCAATCTTGATTTCGATTAGAAAGTAAAAAATCTAAATTGAATTAACATTTAATAAGGATATTACATGGAATATTAAGCTGTATTTTCGCTTTATTTTATTCATGATAGTGGCTGACCATTCAACTTTCAATTACATTGCGAGTTGTTATTTCTATATGTGGCAATATTTTTTTCTATACTAGTCGTTATACAGGCTTTCTCGTTGTCTTGTGTTTACCTTTACATTGTAGGTATCCTAGGAAAGTTTTAGGAATGGCTATTTGAGGCCATGAATTGGTATTAGTTGCTCTGTTCTCCTTGTTTTATCATCTCCCACGTATAATATTTCTTGAATTGATAAATTTGAAAACGTTTCCTCTAAGGACTTGATGCATTTGAAAAGGTCTTTCTAAATTTTATAGATTACTTCTCAAATTCCTTGTCTTTGGATCTCACCAATTAGATAATCTTATATGCTGGGTTTCCTTCTTGGAAATTTTGTTTATAGATCCTTTTATTGCAGACCCTTGATGTCTTCTTTTTCTGGGCAGTCATATAATTAAATGCCTAGATTCTTGCTTCATCAGAATCCTCTAATTCCATTACCATTATTACCTTGAGAAATCTAAGGCACCTAAGTAATACTCCATCGAAGCCTTTGCAATACAGTTTCCCTTCCGTCAATAAAAAGCTTTAGGCTTGGATTTTAATGCAATAAGGCAACTTGCTGGAGGGAGACTCCAAGTACTCATTTAGTAGACTTCTCCAGTCATCTGCAACAATAAGGTCAATATTAAATGAACCAATTGGTATATCTCTTTGATTGATAGATACCTCCTTTTTCTCACAAGGATCATTTTGTATGTCAACTCTTCAGACATCCTCATTTTAGAAGCTATTTAAGCGAGTTCATTAACCTCCCAATTAGTCTCTCTTGGGACGTAAGTGAATGTTACTTTCATGAAATCATCCAAATCATCCAAAATTTGTACTGCTGCGGTAAAATAAGAGGTTAAAGAAAAACTTCCACACCTATACTCTCCTTTAACTTGCTTAATCACTAATTGGGAGCCTCCTATAATATGTATCTCTTTAGCTCTTAAGTTCCCTGAGGATCTCAAAGCCAATTATCAACGCCTCATGTTCAGCTTGATTATTGGTGCACTCGAACTACAAGTTGAAAGACAAAGCTTAGTTTCTTTGTAGAAGTGATTAAGATTCTTACAACGACTAATGTCTCTGTGCTAGATCCATCAAATTTGAGGATCCAAGGACCATATCAACATTGTACATATGCAACTTTTTTGCTATTGGTTCCACCATTTGGAGTGGCGACATTCAAGTCCCTGAAATCAATACGGACTCAAAGCTTCCCATTATTTTTTTACTACTAGAACAGTGTTAGATAACCATTGGCTATACCTGGTGGGTTTGATTAAGCTTGCCTTGAAGAGTTTCTCATTCTCCTCTTTAACTTCCAAAACTACCTCATTAAACCCTTCTTGGGGCTTAGCGACGAGGAATGAAATTTGGTCTTATAGGTAACTTGTGCTCCCTTAAGCTGCTTTCAATACTGACATCTCATCATAATTCCATGCAAACAGACTTTATACTTGTGCAATAAAGAAATGATTTTTTTTATGCCTTCATTCAACAGGGTACCCATGTAGGTGATTCCTAATTCCTTGGGAGTGTCGAGATTGACTTCCTCCAAAGGATCTTGAACTCTAATTTAGAAATCATCTAGTTTTGGTGGTGCTAGGTCTAGCTCATGAAACTAGATCTCTTCTAATTCCCCATGCTCTAGTTCTCTTCAAAAATGACATTAACTCCCCCAACTTCATTTGTCTCCTCTATCATCATCCTGTTAAAAAGTTGTTGCACTTTGACTTTGGCAATGGAATCAATCATCATCATCTGGTTCTGGTTCACGGGAGGAGGAATCGTATCCAGCCAACCCCTCCTACTTTTTCGGTTCGGTTTAAGGATCGAAACCATTGACCTGCTTTGTTCCTGGGTTTGACCCGAGGTAGTCTCAATCCAGTGCACGATCTAAATTGGACTGTGGCCAGGCCTAGTGACACCGAACAGCTACCCCCACGAATAACAAAACCAGCCCACCGCATGCCACTCGAATCTCTAATCAAGCCTCCACCAAAATCCCACTTGTATAGAATAAATACAAAACTTACTTTCATGGTTAATATACTTCACTTTTATATATATATATATACATACATATATATTTCCTAATTTTTTTTAATAATAATACTAAATCAGATGATATAGAATCTTTCTAATTTTTTCTGAATAAAAAAAAATCTTTCTATTATTTATAAAAGATACATATTTTTTGAGTAATTATTTAGTTTACATTAACTCCATTTGGATTGA
>NC_079509.1:50158776-50295940 GCF_030052815.1 Hevea brasiliensis
AGAATAAATCCTTAGTTCTTCTCAAGTACTTAAGGATATTCTTGACAGCTATCCAGTGTTCCAAACCTGGATTAGATTGATACCTGCTAGTCAAACTAACAGCATATACGATATCCGGCCTAGTACACAACATTGCATACATCAAACTTCCAATAGTCGAATAATAAGAAATCTTGGCCATTTTATCTCTTTCTTCAGGTGTCTTTGGAGACATTTCTTTAGAAAGGTGGATACCATGTCTCACTGGTAACAATCCTCTCTTGGAATCAAGCATGTTAAACCTCTTTAACACCTTTTCCCAAGTATAGACTTTGGGATAATACCAATAATATAGGTTGCATCCCCTAAGTCTTTCATGGAGAATGTATTTGACAACCATACCTTTACAGTTATCAACATACTTGTGTCATTACCCATCAACAGTATGTCATCCGCATATAAGACAAGGAAAGTGATAGCACCACTAACCTTCTTATATACACATGGATCATCCTCATTTTTGATAAAACCAAATGACTTAATGGTTTTATCAAAATGGATGTTCCAACTCCTCGAAGCTTGTTTCAACCCATAAATAGATCACTTTAGCTTGCATACCTTGGAACCATCTTGGGATTCAAAACCCCTAGGTTGTTCCATGAAAATGTTTTCTTCAATGTATCCATTGAGAAAAGCTGTTTTGACATCCATCTGCCAAATCTCATAATCATAGTATGCAGTTATTGCTAATAGAATCCTAGTTGATTTAAGCATGACAACAGGCGAGAAAGTCTCCTCATAGTCGATTCCTTGCTTTTGGCAAAACCTTTTCGCTACTAGCCTTGCCTTATAGGTCTCTACCTTTCCATCAGAACCAATTTTCTTCTTGAAAACCCATTTGTTCCCTATAGGTACAATACCTTCAGGTGGGTCAATAAGATCCCAAACTTGATTCTTATACATGGAATCAATCTCGGATTTCATAGCATCAATCCATTTTGAAGAGTTTATATCTGATATAGCTTCTTCATAGGTAAATGGATCATCTCCATGATCTACTTCTTTTGGGCAATAACCAGCATGTTGAGTAAACCAGCCAAGGTGTATTCCTGTTTAGTCATATGGAAATTTGTCACAAAATTCACAAATGACTCAGGAAAGGACTGAAGGATCAAATCTGTCTGCAGTTGGAAATACATGTTAAAGTCAAGATGTTCCAGCTGCTCAATCAGCCGAATCATCTTGTGGACATAATCCCCAACATTCTGTCCCTCAGATATCCTCATGCGGAACAGCTTTCTAGATATCTCATACCTAGCATTCCTGCTGTGCTCACCATACAACTCTTGCAGGTGAAGGAGGATCTCACTCGCATATTGCATATTTTCATGTTGCTTCTGTAACTCATTACTCATAGAAGCAAGCATGTAACGCTTGGCTCTCATATCATGCTCCTTCCACTTGTCCAAAGTATCATGTTCCTCTTGAGTGGCCTCTAGAGGTAAGGGACCAGGAACATTTGAGTCTATAACATATCCTATATGTTTAAGGTTCAGGACAAGTTTCAAATTTCTTAGCCAATCAGATAGATTAGGTCTTGTCTACCTATTTTGATCAAGTATGCTTACAAGGATATTGGATGGTGGTGGTTGTGGTGTGCTCATTATTATCAGAAAATTAACTGTAGAAAATAACCAAATTAATTAATAAATGTATCATATAATTAACCAAAATGATTATGGTCTTTTAATCAAATTGGTCCTCCTACTAACTTAGCGAATCCTACACTTCCAAAGTAGAAAACGGAAATCCTAGTCAGATGGATTTCTAGTGGGTGATTGAATTCTTATAATCCTATGGATCATCCTTAGGTACATCCATTATTGGAATTACAATAAACTATAAGTGAGCAACTCCTTGCCCATCACATCTCATGTGAGGTTCAATCCTTTACCTAGCCCCTAATACTCAAAATCTCAAGTACATCCAATATTGACTTATCTTGCATTAGTTAAGTTGATCCCATTGAGCCAGTAAACATGCAAATAATTTTAATATCCTCAAGTACATCCAATATTGGCCACCAAAACATTTACATATTTACAACATCTTATACTTAACAATTATTCTTAAGAAAATCTCTTAAATTAATTGCATCTTATGCAAGTATTTAAAATTTCTTAAAATAATTGCCTCAATGAAGGGCCCATGTTATAATTACTTTAATTATAGCATTTTCAACTTAATCTTTTGTTTGGAAGATTTTGTGATCGTTCTAATTACTATTAAGGTCTCACTTTGCACATAATCCAATTAGCATGCATATATCATATACTTGCATACATTCCCATACATCTTATGCATTCATGGATAAACAGTAAATATGGTATGATCATGGACTTTCTAAGGGATTCAATTCTGAGCCACCAAGAATTGAATCAGGGCATTCCTAGGTGCATTTCATTCATTCATATTACAAGAGTTGCTGAAGGAGTACATAATCAACACTTGATCTTGAATTCTTCCCACTAGTCCCACCAATGCTCTTGACCTCCTTGATCTTCTTGCAATCCAATTACATAGTAATCCTTGGCATACCAAGGCGAATTTACAAGAACTAAATAAATAAAATTACAACCCAAAATTATTACAACCTTTATAATACATGCCACCAAAATAAATTAATTAATTTACAACCCAGAGAAACATAAAAGAAATAAATCCAATCACATCGGTCTTTTATTGTCCATGATCATCCATCATGCATATCACTATTTAACAATTAAATAAAACATACATACTTAAATTAAATTGAATATCTCGTATTTAACTTAAAAGTCCATATTTGAATCACATTCAAACAAATTTAAAAATTCAGATTTGAATCACATTCAAACAACTTTTAAAATTCAGATTTGAATCACATTCAAACAACCTTTTTAAAATCCAGATTTGAATCACATTTAAACAACTTTTAAAATTCAGATTTAAATCACATTCAAATAATTTTAAAAATTCATATTTGAATCACATTCAAACAACTTTTAAAATTCAGATTTGAATCACATTCAAATAATTTTAAATATTCAGATCTGAATCATAATTTAATTGTGTGATTAAAACTACTAATTAAATACTTTAATTAGTCATGGGATAGGCCTTAGATCATACAACAATTGCAGAATTTAAAACCAAACCTGAAGGAGTGGAAGCATGAAAAACATAAGTTTAGATCATTAAAATTCAAAATTTTTACCTAGGGTCACATGCATCATGCAAGATTCATTTTTATCTATTTGATTTCAATGATAAACAGAATATTAAAACTCTTTTAATATGTTTTTGGATCTACATTTGCCATTTAAGATTTTAGAATTAATCAGATTAATTTTAAGAACCCTAGATTAGATCAAGAATAAATACACTAACCTCTTGATGCACTGCAGTGTGTTTGGCACCTTTAGGATGCGTCTTTAGGACACCAGATGTTGTCTCTCTAGCTTGTCCACACCAAGATCACCTATGACAGCCCTTAAACAGCTTCTAAAGCTTTTTCTATGAATTAGAAAATCAAGTTTTGCCTTTTGAGAGATTAGAGATGTAAACAGGACACTAGAAACAATTTCTAGTATTTTTAATTCAAGAGATTGTTTGCTAATCTCTTTGAATTGATGAGAGATGAAGAATAAGAGAGGAGAGGGCAGCCAAGGGTGGCAGCACAAAGAGAGAATGAGCAGCTTGTAACATTTTTTCTTTCATCCTTACACTTATATAGCTAGGTCACCACTTAAAACCCTTGCCACAGGTCACCTCTTGATTAGCTCCAGGTTAAATTGACCCAATCAAATTGTGCCAAGTGTCAAACTTATATTTAATCTTGATTTTAATCATCTTACATGATTAAAAGACATATGGCAAGCTTATGTATAGTGCCATGTGTCACCATCTCATGGTGCCACATGTCACCATCTCATGGTGCCACATGTCACCATCTCATGGTGCCACATGTTACCCTGTGAAATGACGAAAATGTCCCTGTGTCTTAATTTTTAGTTCTCAATCCAAAATAATTATTTCTCTTCTTCTAATCAATTTATATCAAATATAAATTAATTAATTAATCTCTATTAATTAATTTCTCATTAATTAAATTCATATTTAAACACTTTAAATATAAATTTAACTTATACTATACATCCAATACCTAGATTTGGTTTCAAGCCATGTTAGGGAATTTGCAATCTAATTGCAAACCAAACCTATTTAATTAATCAATTAAACTCTTTAATTAATTAATTAAATCATATTTAATTTGGTGATTACTTGTGTATGTGTGTGACTTACTAGGCTCATCACTAATTGGCAATGAGACATGATATCAACTCTTAATATCATCAGAACTCTTTCTTACCATAAATGATTTCTTTAAATCATTTTATGCACCTCATAGACCATGGTTAACACCTAGCATAGCATGCCATGGCCACCCAATTAGTAATAAGGTTTACCTTAAATGAACCTATAATCATATGTTACCATGCACTAGAATCTCTCTGTTACAAAATCTCAATTCGAGCTGGAGTCATGGTTTATGTCAAACCCCATTTGCTATGAGTATTATGTTCTCTTTTAATTCCAGTTCTTGATTAAAAAGATTTTTCTCATCAGAAACTCTTTTCTGATTAAATTTATCTGTCTTGGCCAAGAACTTGAAACATCGAGAATAATTAAATGAACATAGGATTTTATCCCTATTTACTTAGAGGAACAGATTCTATCTTGATCAACACCTACCTCCATATATAACTAGTAGGAGCCAACACATGCCCATATACCCATATACAGTACAAGTATGAAAGCAGTATCAAACTCAAACCACCTATATACAAGATAACTGTGCTATCTCAGGTTTAAAGATTATATGCACTGATATAATTTATGATAATACATTGACAAGAGTAAACTTCATGTGCTTATCATAAATGTTACTGGTTCGGCCTACTTATCATGTATAAGTGCCTATCATGTTTGTTATATGGCATGAGACTCACCATTCCATCTTATTTACATCTCATATAAATAACTTGAGAACAAACATGATTACAATCTTTTTGGATAAGTCATGTCCTTACTGTGAAGTATCCTCGATTATGAACCTATTTATGATACTTTGTACTAGAAATACTGTCACTCATATTCTTAATAACTTAAGAATAGAATTTCTAATAAAATATCAATGAACTTTTTCTATTACACATAAATATATTATGTAAACGAAAAAGTGAAAATGTCTTTTATTAATAAAAGTATGTACAAGATACATACTAAATGATATGCTCTAGGGCATACTACTAACAATCTCCCACTAGCACTAGAGTTATTCATTACAATATCTTAGACCCTTCTTCTTAAGATGTCGGTCTAACTGAGCTTATAACATAGGCTTAGTGAATGGATCAGCTGGATTTTCAGCTGATGCTATTTTCTGCATGGCTATATCGCCTCGCCCAACTATTTCTCTGATAATGTGATAGCGCCTTTCTATGTGTTTGGATTTCTGGTGAGACTAGGGTTCCTTAGCCTGTATGACTGCTCCATTGTTGTCACAGTAAAGTGAAACTGCTGACTCAATGGAAGGAACTACTGCAGGTTCTGTCACAAACTTCTTTATCCAAACAGCTTCCTTTGCAGCATCTAATGCAGCAATATACTCAGCCTCGGTAGTGGAATCTGCAGTCATTCTCTGTTTGGAACTCTTCCAACTGACTACACCTCCATTACAAATGAACACATACCCAGAGGTAGACTTTCTATCATCGATATCTGATTGGAAATTAGAATCAGTATAACCATCCAATTGCAAGTCTCCAACTCCATAAATCAAGAATAAATCCTTAGTTCTTCTCAAGTACTTAAGGATATTCTTGACAGCTATCTAGTGTTCCAAACCTGGATTAGATTGATACCTGCTAGTCAAACTAACAGCATATGCGATATCCAGCCTAGTACACAATATTGCATACATCAAACTTCCAATAGCCGAAGCATAAGAAATCCTGGCCATTTTATCTCTTTCATCAGGTGTCTTTGGAGACATCTCTTTAGAAAGGTGGATACCATGTCTCACTGGTAACAATCCTCTCTTAGAATTAAGCATGTTAAACCTCTTTAACACCTTTTTCCAAGTATAGATTTTGGGATAATACCAAGAATATAAGTTGCCTCCCCTAAGTCTTTCATGGAGAATGTATTTGATAACCATACCTTTACAGTTGTCAATATGCTTGTGTCATTACCCATTAATAGTATGTCATCCACATATAAGACAAGGAAAGTGATAGCACTGTCACTAACCTTCTTATATACACATGGCTCATCCTTATTTTTTATAAAACCAAATGACTTAATGGCTTCATCAAAATGGATGCTCCAACTCCTCGAAGCTTATTTCAACCCATAAATGGATCACTTTAGCTTGCATACCTTGGAACCATCTTGGGATTCAAAACCCTAAGTTGTTCCATGAAAATGTTTTCTTCAATGTATCCATTGAGAAAAGCTATTTTGACATCCATCTGCCCAATCTCATAATCATAGTATGCAAATATTGCTAATAGAATCCTAATTGATTTAAGCATGACAATAGGCGAGAAAGTCTTCTCATAGTCGATTCCTTGCCTTTGGCAAAACCCTTTTGCTACTAGCCTTGCCTTATAGGTCTCTACCTTTCCATCAGAACCAATTTTCTTCTTGAAAACCCATTTGTTCCCTATAGGTACAATACCTTCAGGTGGGTCAACAAGATCCTAAACTTGATTCTTATACATGGAATCAATCTCGGATTTCATAGCATCAATCCATTTTGAAGAATCTATATCTGATATAGCTTCTTCATAGGTAAGTGGATCATCTCTATGATCTACTTCTTCATGAGTAGACAACTCTTGTTCTTCTTCATGAAGGAAACCATATCTCACTGGTGGGTGAGATACCTTAGTTGTTCTACGACGAACAGCTGTAGATGTTTCATCAATAGGTGTAGGTTGACTAGATTGATCTATATCCATCTGATCTGTTGGTTGGTCAGAATTCTCCAATTCTAACTCTATTTAACTTTTTTTGCCTCCTTTTTGAACAAACTGTTATTCAAGAAATGTGGCATCTCTACTTATCACAACCTTTTGTGATATAGGCAAATAAAAATAGTATCCAAAACTATCTTTTGAATATCCAACAAATCGACCCTTTTCTGATCTGGTTTCCAATTTATCAGTGTTCAGCTTTTTGATATAAGCTGGACAACCCCAAATCTTAACATGCTTAAGACTTGATTTTCTTCCATGCCATATCTCATAAGGTGTGGAAGAAACTAATTTTGATGGAATCCTATTCAGAATATACAAAGCTGATTCTAATGCAAATCCCCAAAAGAAGATTGGCATATCAGTATAGCTCATCATACTACGTACCATATCCAATAGGGTACGATTTCTCCTTTCAGATACACCATTCAGCTGTGGTGTTCTTGGAGGAGTCAGCTGGAAAACAATGCCATGGTCTCTCAAGTATTCATCAAATTCAGTACTCAAGTATTCATCTCCATGATCTGATCGAAGAGCTTTAATACTTTTTCCTGTTTGATTTTCTACTTTAGATTTAAATTCTTTGAACTTTTCAAAGGATTCATGTTTATATTTCATCAAATACAAATACCAAAACCTTGATTTATCATCAGTAAAGGTAATAAAATAATGAAAACTGCCTCGAGTCATTTTCTTAAATGGACCACATACATCACTATGTATTTGCTCCAAAATATTTTCAGCCCTTAGCTCTTGTACAACAAAGGGTGATCTAGTCATTTTGTCCTGAAGGCAAGATTTACAAGTTGGAGTAGGCTCAGAGCCCAATGAGGATAGAATCCCCATTTTCTCTAGTTTTGCAATCATATCTTCTGTAACATGACATAACCTTAAGTGCCAAATATATTTTGAACTTGAGTTGATTTTCACCATGGCATTACATTCATTTAGATCACTTGCTTTCATTTTGTGTTTGTCATTATTATCCAAATAATAAAGACCATCATTCATATAACCTGAACCAACATATTTATTTCCAAAATAAATATTGCAAACATCATCTGTGAACTGAAATTCATAGCCATTTCTAGTCAAACTAGATATAGAAATGATGTTCTTAAAAGCATCAGGTACATATAAAATATTATCCAAATACAAAACATGTCCAAACATATAAAAGGATTTAGATCCTATGGCTAAAGCTTCAACAGTTGAGCCATTGCCAATCCAGACTCTAACATCTCGAGAACGCAAGCTGCTACTATTTGCTAGTTCCTGCATATCATAAGAAATGTGAGAACTGGCACCAGTATCTAAAACCCAAGCTGTAGATGAACTATGAGTATCATCAGAATCTAAATAACAAGATATCGACATACCTTTCAAAGGTGTATCCTTTTTGCTCTTCAGAGAAGCAAGATACTCTGGGCAGTTCCTTTTCCAGTGCCCATCCTTCTGGCAGTGGAAACACTTTCCTTTGCCTACATCAGCTTTACTCTTTCCTTTCTGTTTAGCTATTTTCTTGGAAGGACTAGGAATCTAAAGTTTCTTTTCCTTATTGCCCTTCTTCTTATTGGACTTTCCAGCAGAAGAAGATGCAATCAAAGCTACCTCTTTTCCTTTATTTCCCGACATATTCTTTTGGGCAATAACTAGCATGTTGAATAAACCAGCCAAGGTGCATTCCTGTTTAGTCATATGGAAATTTATCACAAAATTCCCAAATGACTCAGGAAGGGAATGAAGGATCAAATCCGTTTGTAGTTGGAAATCCATGTTAAAGTCAAGATGTTCCAGCTGCTCAATCAGCCGAATCATTTTGTGGACATGATCCCCAACATTCTGTCCCTCAGACATCCTCATGCGGAATAGCTGTCTAGATATCTCATACCTAGCATTCTTGCTGTGCTCACCATACAACTCTTGTAGGTGAAGGAGGATCTCACTCGCACTCTGCATGTTCTCATGCCGCTTCTGTAACTCATTACTCATAGAAGCAAGCATGTAACGCTTAGCTCTCATATCATGCTCCTTCCACTTGTCCAAAGTTTCATGTTCCTCTTGAGTGGCCTCTAGAGGTAAGGGACCAGGAACATTTGAGTCTAGAACATATCCTATATGTTCAAGGTTCAGGACAAGTTTTAAATTTCTTAGTCAATCAGATAGATTAGGTCCTGTCAACCTATTGCGATCAAGTATGCTTACAAGGATATTGGATGGTAGTGGTTGTGGTGTGCTCATTATTATTAGAAAATTAACTGTAGAAAATAACCAGATTAATTAGTAAATATATCATGTAATTAACTAAAATGATTATGGTCTTTTAATCAAATTGGTCCTCCCAGTAACTTAGCGAATCCTACACTTTCAAAGTAAAAAACGGAAATCCTAGTTGGATGAATTTCTAGTGGGTGATTGAATTCTTATAATTCTATTGATCATCCTCAGGTAAATCCATTATTGGAATTACAATAATTTCATGTGAGGTTCAATCCCTTACGTAGCCCCTAATGCTCAAAATCTCAAGTACATCCATTATTGACTTATCTTGCATTAGTTAAGTTGATCCCATTGAGCCAGTAATTATGCAAATAATTTTAATATCCTCAGGTACATCCAATATTGGCCACCAAATCATTTACATATTTATAACATCTCATGCTTAACAATTATTCTTAAGAAAATCTCTTAAATTAATTGCATCATATGCAACTATTTAAAATTTCTTAAAATAATTGCCCCAATGGAGGGCCCATGTTATAATTACTTTAATTATAGCATTTTCAACTTAATCATTTGTTTGGAAGATTTTATGGTCATCCTAATTACTATTAAGGTCTCACTTTGCACATAATCCAATTAGCATGCATATATCATATACTTGCATACATTCCCATACATTTCATACATTCATGGATAAACAGTAAATATGGTATGATTATAAACTTTCTAAGGGATTCAATTCTGAGCCACCAAGAATTGAATCAGGGTATTCCTAGGTGCATTTCATTCATTCATATTACAAGAGTTGCTGAAGGAGTATATGATCAACACTTGATATTGAATTCCTCCCACTGGTCCCACCAATGCTCTTGACCTCCTTGATCTTCTTGCAATCCAATATTACATAGTAATCCTTGGCATATCAAGGCGAATTTACAAGAACTAAATAAATGAAATTACAACTCAAAATTATTACAACCTTAATAATACATGCCCAAAATAAATTAAAATAAATTAATTTAAATTACAACCCAAAGAAACATAAAAGAAATAAATCCAATTACATTGGTCTTTTATAGTCTATGAACATCCATCATGCATATCACTATTTAACAATTAAATAAAACATACATACTTAAATTAAATTGAATATCTCATATTCAACTTAAAAATTCATATTTGAATATGATTCAAACAAATTTAAAAATTCATATTTGAATCACATTCAAACAAATTTTAAAATTCATATTTGAATCACATTCAAACAAATTTTAAAATTCAGATTTGAATTACATTCAAACAACTTTAAAAATTCAGATTTGAATCACATTCAAACAACTTTTAAAATTTAGATTTGAATCACATTCAAACAACTTTAAAAATTTAGATTTGAATCACATTCAAACAATTTTTAAAATTCAGATTTGAATCAAAATTTAATTATGTGATTAAAACTCTAATTAAACAATTTAATTAGACATAAAATGGACATAATTATGAGCATTAGTTCATACAACAATTGCACAAATATTGCCCAAAACCATGCGCACCATAAGGGATGAACAAACCTTGCGCGCACATGGTGTCCCATCCAAGCTGCCACCTTTTCATTGCAACCAGCAATGGATCTTTTAACTCATGATCATACCACACAATTAAATCATATAATCAACAATTTAAATGGCAAATATAGTGGCTCTGATACCAATTGAAGGAGCGGAAGTATGAAAAACACAAGTTTAGATCATTGAAATTCAAAATTTTTACCTAGGGTCACATGCATCATGCAATATTCATTTTTATCTATTTGATCTCAATGATAAACAGAATATTAAAACTCTTTTAATATATTTTTGGATCTACATTTGCCATTTAAGATTTTATAATTAATCAGATTAATTTTAAGAACCCTAGATTAGATCAAGAACAAGTACACTAACCTCTTGATGCACTGCAGTGTGTTTGGCACCTTTAGGATGCGTCTTTAGGACATCAGATGTTGTCCCTCTAGTTTGTCCACACCAAGATCACCTATGGCAGCCCTTGAACAGCTTCTAAAGCTTTTTCTATGAATTAGAAAATTAAGTTTTGCCTTTTGAGAGATTAGAGATGTAAACAGGACACTAGAAATAATTTCTAGTATTTTTAATTCAAAAGATTGTTTGCTAATCTCTTTGAATTGATGAGAGATGAAGAAGAAGAGAGGAGAGGGAAGCCAAGGGTGGTGGCACAAAGAGAGAATGAGTAGCTTGTAACATTTGTTCTTTCATTCTTACACTTATGTAGCTAGGTCACCACTTAAAACCCTTGCCACATGTCACCTTTTGATTAGCTCCACGTTTGATTGACCCAATCACATTGTGCCAAGTGTCAAACTTATATTTAATCTTGATTTTAATCATCTTACATGATTAAAAGATATATGACAAGCTTATATGTAGTGCCATGTGTCACCATCTCATGGTGCCACATGTCACCCTGTGAAATAACTAAAATGCCCTTGTGTCTTAATTTTGAGTTCTCAATCCAAAATAATTATTTCTCTTCTTCTAATAAATTTATATCAAATATAAATTAATTAATTAATCTCTATTAATTAATTTCTCATAATTAAATTCAAATTTAAACACTTTAAATATAAATTTAACTTATACTATACATCCAATAACCTAGATTTGGTTTTAAGCCATGCTAGGGACTTTGCAATCTAATTGCAAACTAAACCTATTTAATTAATCAATTAAACTCTTTAATTAATTAATTAAATCATATTTAATTTGGTGATTACTTGTGTATGTGTGTGACTTACTAGGCTCATCACTAATTGACAATGAGACATGATATCAACTCTTAATATCATCAGAACTCTTTCTTACCATAAATGATTTCTCTAAATCATTTAATGCACCTCATAGAGCATGATTAACACCTAGCATAGCATGCCATGACTACCCAATTAGTAATGAGGTTTACCTTAAATGAACCTATAATCATATGTTACCATGCACTAGAATCTC
Organism: Hevea brasiliensis; assembly: GCF_030052815.1. Lineage (NCBI taxonomy): Eukaryota > Viridiplantae > Streptophyta > Magnoliopsida > Malpighiales > Euphorbiaceae > Hevea > Hevea brasiliensis. Next base: position 50,171,078 of record NC_079509.1, read on the forward strand.
TCTGTTACAAAATCCCAATTCGAGCTAGAGTCATGGTTTATGTCAAACCCCATTTGCTATGAATATTATATTCTCTTTTAATTCCAATTCTTGATTAAAAAGATTTTTTTCATCAGAAACTCTTTTCTGATTAAATCTATATGTCATGGCTAGGAACTTGAAACATCAAGAACAATTAAATGAATATAGCATTTTATCCCTATTTACTTAGAGGAACAGATTCCATTTTGATCAACACCTACCTCCATATATAACTAGTAGGAGCCAACACATGCCCATATACCCATACACAGTACAAGTATGAAAGTAGTATCAAACTCAAACCACCTATATACAAGATAATTGTGCTATCTCAGGTCTAAAGATTATATATACTGATATGATTTATGACAATACATTGACAAGAGTAAACTCCATGTGCTTGTCATAAATGTCACTGGTTCGGCCTACTTATCATTTATAAGTGCCTATCATGTTTGTTATATGGCATGAGACTCACCATTCCATCTTATTTACATCTCATATAAATAACTTGAGAACAAACATGATTACAATCTTTATGGATAAGTAATGTCCTTATTGTGAAGTATCATCGATTATGAACCTATTTATGATACTTTGTGCTAGAAATACTGTCACTCATATTCTTAACAACTTAAGAATAGAATTTCTAACAAAATATCAATGGACCTTTTCTATTACACATAAATATATTATGTAAATGAAAAAGTGAAAATGCCTTTTATTAATAAAATATGTACAAGATACATACTAAATGATATGCTCTAGGGCATACTACTAACAAAACCTTGCGCCACCATTGGAGGAGCATTGTTGCCGCCACCTATGGTGGCTTCACCATGTTTGCCGCCACATATCCTTTGCAACCAGCAATGGATCAATCATCTCATGATCAAATCACACAATTAAATCATATAAACAATAATCTAAATGGCAAATATAGTGGCTCTAATACCAATTGTGGGAGCGGAAGCATGAAAACTAAAGTTTAAATCATTGAATTCAAAATTTTTTCATTTAGGGTCACATGTATCATGCAAGATTCATTTTTATCTATTTGATTTCAATGATAAACAGCATATTAAAACTCTTTTAATATGTTTTTGGATCTACATTTGCCATTTAAGATTTTAGAATTAATAGATTAATTCATTAGAATCCTAGATTAGATCAAGAATAAGTGCACTAACCTTTTTGATGCACTGCAGTGTGTTTGGCACCTTTGGGATGCGCCTAGGACACCAGATATTGTCCCTCTAGCTTGTCCACACCAAGATCACCAATGGAAGCCCCTTGAACAGCTTCTCAAGCCTTTCCAATTAATTTGATAATCAGGTTTTGCCTTTTGAGAGATTACAGATGTATACAGGACACTAAAAACGATTTCTAGCAATTTTAATTCAAGAAAATATTGGCAATTCTCTTTGAATTGATGAGAGATGAAGAAGAAGAGAGGATGGCAGCCTCAAGGGTGGCGGCACAAAGGGAGGCAGCAGCTGGTTGTATTTTTTTTTCTTTCATAACAACACATTATATAATTAGGTCATCACTTAAAACTCTTGCCACATGTCACCTTCTGATTGGCTCTTAGTTTAATTGACCCAATCACATTGTGCCAAGTGTTAAACTAAGATTTAATCTTGTCTTTGATCATCTTACATGATTAAAAGACAATTGGCAAGCTTATGTGTAGTGCCATGTGTCACCATCTCATGGTGCTACATGTCACCCTGTGAAATGACCAAAATACCCTTGTGTCTTAATTTTGAGTTCTCAACCCAAAATAATTATTTCTCTTCTTCTAATCAATTTATATCAAATATAAATTAATTAATTAATCTCTATTAATTAATTTCTCATAATTAAATTCATATTTAAACACTTTAAATATAAATTTAACTTATACTATACATCCATTAATCTAGATTTGGTTTCAAGCTATGCTAGGGACTTTGCAATCTAATTGCAAACCAAACCTATTTAATTAATTAATTAAACTCATTAATTAATTAATTAATTAAATCATATTTAATTTGGTGAATACTTGTGAATGTGCATGACTTACTAAGCTCATCACTAATTGGCAATGAGACATGATATCAACTCTTAATATCATCAGAACTCTTTCTTACCATAAATGTTTTCTCTAAATCATTTTATGCAGCTCATACATTATGGTTAACACCTAGCATAGCATGCCATAACCACCCAATCAGTAATAAGGTTTACCTTAATTGAACCTATAATCATATGTTACCATGCACTAGAATCTCTCTGTTACAAAATCCCAATTCGAGCTGAAGTCATGGTTTATGTCAAACCCCATTTGCTATGAATATTATATTCTCTTTTAATTTCAGTTCTTGATTAAAAATATTTTTTCATCAAAAACTCTTTTCTGATTAAATCTATCTTTCCTGGCCAGGAACTTAAAACATCAAGAACAATTAAATGAACATAGGACTTTATCCCTATTTACTTAGGGTAATAGATTCCATCTTGATCAACACCTACCTCCATATATAACTAGTAGGAGCCAACACATACCCATATACCCATACACAATACAAGTATGAAAGTAGTATCAAACTCAAACCACCTATATACAAGACAATTGTGCTATCTCAGGTCTAAAGATTATATGCACTGATATGATTTATGACAATACATTGACAAGAGTAAACTCCATGTGCTTGTTATAAATGTCACTGGTTCGACCTACTTATCATGCATAAGTTCCTATCATGTTTGTTATATGGCATGAGACTCACCATTCCATCTTATTTATATCTCATATAAATACATTGGGAACAAACATGAATACAATCTTTCTGGATAAGTCATGTCCTTATTGTGAAGTATCCTCAATTATGAACCAATTTATGATTCTTTGTGCTAGAAATACTGTCACTCATATTCTTAACAACTTAAGAATAGAATTTCTAACAAAATATCAATGGACCTTTTCTATTACACATAAATATATTATGTAAACAGAAAAGTAAAAATTCCTTTTATTAATAAAATATGTATAAGATACGTACTAAATGATATGCTCTAGGGCATACTACTAATACTATCTTGGAGAAATCAGGTACAAATCTCCTATAATAGCTAGCCAAACCTCGAAAACTCTTGGTCTCTATCATTGTAGTTGGCCTTGGCCAATCTGCCACTGCTTCTACCTTCTTAGGATTCACTTCGATTTCATTCTTTGACACTATATGCCCTAAGAAGGATATACTCTTAAGCTAAAACTAACACTCAGAGAACTTGGTGTACAGCTGATACTCCCTCAGTGTCTGAAGAACTATTCTTAGATGCTGTGCATGCTCTTCTAAATTTCTAGAATACACTCAAATATCATTAATAAAGACAATAACAAAGTGATCCAGATATTTTCTGAATACCCTATTCATGAGATCTATGAATGCAGCTGGGGTATTTGTTAACCTAAACGGCATCACAAGAAACTCAGATATCAACTTTGTAACGACCCAAACCATGGACCATTATCAGCGCTAGGGATCGAGTCAACTTAAGGCTGTTGGAACTCGTAACAAGCTTGAAACATGTGGAACATACATACATTCTTATATCTCACCATCTTAACTTACATCAACCTATTACACTTTAGTCTTTCATCCATACATAATCATTCTTAACATAATTGTTGACACCATATTTTGGCCGATCCCCAAAATCAATAAAACTTTGAAACTGACCCCCAGTACTAAGTCTCCTTTTGACAGCTAATCACATTTCCGATCCCTCTTTGATAGACAGTCACATTTCCGATCTCTCCTCACAAAGAATTGAATCAATGCTAAGTCCTCACATCAGTCAAAGCCTTACCAGTCTGTTAAATCGCTCACTGATCTCTCAAACCCATTGTAGAATCTCCGGACCAGTCAAGTATATTCCTGATCTCTGTTGACAAATGAAATGAACTGACACTAGGTCTTTTCTTACCAGTTTTATTGCCGATCTCTCTTTCAAAAGTTTAAGAGCTAAGGTTTTGGTCCGGTTTAATGAGGATTCTGATCTTAAGTGTTCAAGTCAAATTTCCAATTTTAATTAAGTCCCATTCAGCATTTCTTCCCTACCGATCTCATGCTTATTGTGCTTTCCGATCTCTTACGCCTAGATTAATAATTGCATTTAGTTCTTGTTTTGCTATGCTCAGACAATCAAATACTTAGGCAATTCAGAAATTTTCCAGTCACATCCAATCATTGAACAAAGAGCGATTTCATTTCATACCAACATTTGTACAAGTCATTCGGCTGGGGGATCACCCCCAGCCTGATCTACATTTTGCTCATTTTCTCTCTCACCCTCGGCCTCCTCTTCGCTTTCCTCCTCACCTCCGGGAGCCAGGTCGGCCATCCAAGAGAAGTCCTCCTCTGGGTAACGCTTCTGGAGGTCGGCCAAGAGATCCTTGTGAGCGTTCACATAAGCACCGGCTATTCCTGTCACCATCTCTTCATCTTTTGCCTTAAGCTCCTCAGCAAGGTGAGCGACCTGAGCAGCTTCGTTGGCCCGGAGCGCCTGGACTTCTCTAAGAGCATGATCCCTTTCAGCCAGAACATGAGTCTGTTCGGCCAGCTTATCCTCATAGTACTTCATACGCCCCTCAATTTGGGATATGTAATCCTGAGTGGATGAGAGTTGGGATCGGAGGGATGCCACTTCTTGACTCTTCTTCTCGACCTCCTTACCCAGGCGATGAGCCTTTTCCCGGACTACGTCTTTGGTTCACGGGCACTCTACATTCAAACTCATGGATCGGGTCGATGTCGTCAAGATTGTCCGAGACGATGCTGTCCGATCCTCCCGGCGGATGGAAGACCCCAAGACTTTGGCAAAACACAGGTTCTCCCGATCGTCGGTTGTTCTCGAGAAGCGATCGGCACTTGAGCGCCACGAGAAGGGGCCTCGCAGAGGTTGAGCGACCCCTTACGTGCTTGGAGCAACTGGAGGAGGTGGAGGAGGCTCTTCTCGTCGAGGAGGAGATCGGACAGTTTCTGCGATCGGCGGTCCCGAAGGTCGGGACGGGCCTCCTTGTATCTCCCCAGGTTCATGGCCAGGTGTTCGAAGCAGTTCCGAACGCTTCATCTCTTTTACTTTCCGGGAAATCTCGCTTTCTTTCTTCCGCTTCTTGGAACCCTCACCACCCGCCATACCTGCACAAAGAAGAGGTCAGTGAGATCGCTAAGGTCTTGAGATCTGAGATGTAGAAAATACCAATGCCGAGGTCAGAGAGCGGAAGTTCGCGATCTTGGCCGGTGATCAGCTGTATGGTCCAATGGTGCAGCTCGGCAGTCACCGCATCTAAACAGGAGAACTTCTGAGTGGCCGCCTGATTCTTCAGTTCCATCACTATTAGGCTTTCCTCCTTGTTCAGGGTAATACGCTTCGGAATCAAGGGCCCCTGGTGCCACCAGCTACGGGGGAAGTCCTCAAAGCAGGTCGAATTTTTGCTCCTTAGAATGAAGAAGCGGTTCTTCCAATTCTTAAGGGAGGAGGGCAGATCGGTAAAGAGCCCACAATGAGGCTTTGCCTGAAAAAACCAGTGCTTATCGTCCTTTCGGCGAGTTAGCCTGTGCAGTTCGGCGAACACCTTAGCCGTAGGACTGATTCCCTTAGCTCGGCATAGGCCTCGAAAGGCTACTAAGATCCGCCACAAGTTAGGGTGAACTTGAGCAATGCACACTCGGTGATATTTTAGGACCTCCTTGAAGAAGTCATCCAGAGGGAACTGAAGACCGGCCTTTAACTGTTCCTCGTATACCATAACCATGTCATTCTCTTCAAAGAAGTGATCGGCTCGATGATCGCCGCGACACCGGATAAGTTAAATGCGAATCGGGCGAATATTGTACTCTAGTGAACGATTGCGGTCGGATTCTTGCAAGATCGATGGCAGCTCGTCCATAGGAAGATTCTCCCTCCCTGAAGAAGGTGCATGCCTTGATGGTGCGATCAGCCCCCGAGCTGGAACGGAGACCCTAGGAGGTTCTGGTTGTGCACTTGGCCCGACCACCTCTTCTTCATCAGACGACCACGAGAACTGAATGGAAGGAGGGCTCATCGCTCTCTGACCTTCGGCGCCGTTCATTTTCAAAGGAAATAAAGAATTTAAACTAAAAAGAAGATCTAAGCCCTTACCGGAGTCTGATCGGCGTCGGAAGAACTTGAGAAAACGAGAGAACTTTGAAGTTGTGAGCAAGAGACTAAAAATGACATACAGGAGCAAATGGCTAACCCCCACCCCTATTTATACTCGTCCAAGCATTTAATGCTCACGAGGTTCCAGGCAGTGCATCAGTTAGCGGGACTCGCCAGCTGTTCTGACACGTCTCACGCATATTCCCAAGATTCCATAAAGAGATCGGTTAATTATAGAGCGGCAGATCCAGGTGTTTCGAATTACGGATCGGATAAGTGTCATTCAGGTAAAGAATCAGATCGGATAATCATATTAGAGCTCAGAAAATAATTAATAAGATAATAATTGACAAAATAAAATCTTTATTTCCAAAAGATCGGATTACATCATTTGGGCGATCTCAAGAGATCTAATACATTTCAAAAGTCGATTACATAATTTGGGAGATCTAAAGATCGGAATACATTAGAGATCTGATTAAATAAAAACGCCGATCTCTAAAAGATCAGGGGAACAAACTAACTAAAGAGGCCTGTGTCAATAGTCAACATTGTGATCGATCCAAAGGGTGTCGCCGATCAAGCTTAACTCACCGTCAACACCCAATGTGGAGGAAAGCCGCTGTCGGAACACCCAATGTGGTGAGAAGCCGAATAAACTCGGAAGAGCAACCGCCAAGGGTCGGCGGAACATCAGCAATTTGCTCGACCAAAATCGGTTCGCCGATTATGCCGGTGGAACGATTCGGGATCGACACGATCGAGATCCGCGATCCAGATCGGTTAATTGGTCCAGTTCTCTCACCATCATCAGACAAGGTTATGCGATCACCAGGATCGTAAATTTTCGGTCGAGGAACAAAGAAGTCTATCGGAAAGGGATCAAAAACCACAATCATGGCCGGAACGACCGCCGGAGTAGCTAGAACTGGAAAGTAAGAAGGAATAGAGGAAAATCGGATGAAGGAAAGTCTCTTTAGTCAGGGGTATATATAGGGGAAAACGGGCATTTATTGCTAAGCAGAAAACGAAGCGGACACTTCGGGAATCGAGAGGAATTAATGCTTTGACCAGACCTGGGCCGATTAAGGGATCGGAATAATAGAGATCGGAAGATGGGAGATCAGCATGAGAGATCGGAATAGGAGCGTGTCAAGAAGATCGAAAAGGGGGAGGGATCGGAAGGCAAAAAGAATAAGACAAATCCCAAATAACCGTCGTCGAATCGGGAGCCGAGAGGTAGTTAAAGCGTGGCGACGAGATCTCCACCGCACGCCTAAGAATCGCCGCAATCTTTGACAGTGCGAGGTATGTCATGACAGTCCTGTACATCCCAATCTCCACCGTTGATCTCACTTGTAAGGACGAACCCGGAACCCTTGGATCAAGAGAGAAGACGACAAGACCAGCGTCTTTCGCTTTTAGCCCTCAGATCGCTCCGGACAAGAGGATTTGAGACCGTCAGATTGAAAGAAGAAAAGGACGAATATTCTGAAGAATAATCTCAGCCGTTCATTTTGGTTCTCTTTAATTCTCAAGCGTCCGATCATGTCCTTCAAAATCCAGACCCTCCATCTCCCTCAAAATAAATCCTGACCCTTCGTGGGGAGCACCCGATTCCTATAAATACCTGCCTGAAAACTGTTCAAAAGGAAAAAAAAAATATAGACAAGAGGCAGTGACTATAGTGGAATAACTCTGAAACTTAATTCAGTTTGTTACTCTGCTATTTTTTTGGAGTTTTCGTAGGAAAAAACTTTTGAAACTAGTTTTCTGAAGTGTTTTCTTGCAAAAGGGATTCTTGAATACTGAAATTTTTCATTTTCAGTTCGTTCATTATCCTGTGGCACTCTCACTTTCTGTCTTTGTTATCCTCTATTTCCATTCATATTGTCTAAGCTCAACTCCACTCTAGCTTGGTTATTTTGACCCGTTTACATTTTAACAAAGAATACTTCATCTCGAGGCGAACCATAATCCTCCGGCTGCCAACCTGCAATCTTGCTACTTTTTGTGATTCTGTAGTTAGTTCAATAGACTCGACTCCCTACAGGTCAGTGTTAATATCGCCATTTTATTAAGTCTAGTTCTCATTTCACGTATTTCCTTTGTCCTCTTTCTTATGCCTGTTGTTTTCTTCAAGTTCATGTCACGCTAAAAAAATACAAAGAAAAGATATGCTCTAGTTTACTCCCGTGCTGGCTAACCCACACTTTTGTTAATCTTTCTGAACGTAAGTCATCTAGTCCCGAGTTACATAGAAGCAGCTAGACAAGATGTAGTAACTGTGTTTAAAGTGTCTCTTTGAAAAAAAAGGGTCTAAATAACACGTCGGGGAAATAGCAAAATTGAATCACTAGGCTGACGTAGAAGGCGATCCGGCGTAATGCCATAAGGCGGAATAAAAATCAAAACGCAGATAAGTAAAAGGGTACAGATAGGATACTGGTAAAGTGACCTTAGGGGAGGTCAGCAAAATTCAGTCCGGCGTCCCCTATTTAGTCACAAAGTACCAACGAGTTAAAAGAAGTCTTATTTCGACCTTTGGCACCTTTAAATACTAGAACTCTTAAACTTAGACTCTTATGATATATGGCTGTGTCCAAATTTCGAAGAGGTCGGAAGAGAGTCTTTATCCGTTCCTCAAACAAAATTTTTAATAAATAATTTAAAAGAGATCGGAGGAGAGTTCTTATCCGATCCTCACCTAATTTTATAACAAATAATTTAAAAGAGATCGGAGGAGAGTTCTTATCCGGTTCTCAAACTAAAAATTTAATAAACATTTAGAAAGGAGATCGGAGGAGAATTCTTATCCGATTCTCAATCCTAAATTTTAAATACTTCAAAAGAGACCGGAGGAGGATTCTTATCCGATCTCCACTCAGAATTTAAAAGAGATCGGAGGAGAGTTCTTATCCGATCCTCACCTAATTTTATAATAAATAATTTAAAAGAGATCGGAGGAGGATTCTTATCCGATTCTCAATCCTAAATTTTAAATACTTCAAAAGAGACCGGAGGAGGATTCTTATCCTATCTCCACTCAGAATTTAAAAGAGATCGGAGGAGAGTTCTTATCCGATTCTCACACCTAATTTTAACCTATACGCAAAATAATCCCAAAACCAAAAATGATATGCGATTCACTAAGGTTATCTCATTTACTTATGTATCTGGGTAATCCAAATTTAGTGAAAAATCAAATGTTCCTTCTGTCAAAAGGATTAACATGCCCATTCAAGCCCTCCTAACTAATGCAAAGTTAAATCTACTTACCCTTATTAAGGGACGAGGTGGGGTGCCTAACACCTTCCCCACCCGTTTACGGACCCCGAACCTAGAATCTCTGCCTAGAAGTGGTTTCATTTCAATTTATCTTCATAAACGGTTTTCTTTAATTTCCCTCAAAATTAAAGTGGCGACTCCTCACTCTTTCCCACTTCGGTGAGGGTTCGTTCAGGTGACCGTAAAACACCTTGCGACAATAATAATAGTTCATAATTGAACCTTAACATACATAAGATCCAAAGGGTAATGGTTCAATAAGTGTACCCTTATAAGAGTTAACACAATATATACAACATCATACTTAAATAATTATTACATTTTTCTTTGAATTACCAGCACAGTACTATCCATTCATAAGTTACATGTCCATCCACCCATACATCATGCATAATGGAGGGTTAAGACTACCCTTGCAGCTCTCTCTTTAAGAACTCATCTAGTCCTACAACCCCACATTTGGTGGTTAGGGGGATGGGGTAGGCTTACACAAGCTCAGTGAGTAAACTAACCCTTATTAATTGCATCATTCATTCATATATGTGTAATACATCATTCACATAGATTTTCACATCACAGACATTTCACGTAAGATGGACATTATCTCTAATATTCCCCAAACTTTCCTTTAAAATATGACCTGTGTCATATACCCAAAGGCAACTATCAAATCTCTCTTGAAGGGCAACATCAAGATCTCCTTTTAGGATTTACTTATGGATCCATAAAATTAGTTAACATAACATGAGGGGAAGTAATGGGTCATTCAATATCCATTAATGCACCAACAATAATTTATACAATTATGCAACATCTTCATGTTCTAGATACATACATCCAAAATAAATATGATATGATAGGATGCCCATTAATTACATATAAATAGTTTTCATTTTATTAAGGTTAGAGTTACTCACCTCTTGTAGCCTATCAACATCCTTACTCGAATGGGAGCTTTCCTTAGATCTTTACTCTTCCAAGTTCTACAAGCCTGATCCTATAAAATCAGACCCTAAAGTGTTATACAAGGCTCTAAAACTCTATACATAACATAAACATCCTATATAGAACCAAGTTCAGCTACTGGAGCCTTTCAACTGTCAAACCTTGGAAAGTTACTTCGGTTGCTGAACCTAGAAAATTTTTAGATTTTTTAAGAAAATGCAAGCTTTGATTGTTGAACCTCTGGCTTTTGACAATCGAACTTGGGAATTTTCAAAATTCCCAAGTAAGAAACCTATAGACCCATTCTTCCAAAAGCCTCAAAACTCTTTTCAAGGTTTTAAAATACAATCTCATCACATACACATATCTCTAGAGCTTAGAACAACTAGAAAACATGCTTCAAACCCACATACATTCATCAAACTCAAATCCTAGGTTCCCCCAAACTCAACATGCATAAACTTCATAAAAAACTTAACTTAAAATAACTTTTCATGAAATTAAAGCTTTAGAAATCTAATTCCTCATCAACTTAACCCAAAAGAAGGTTACCTCTTTTATTGGAGCTTGGAGGTGAGAGAATTAAAGCCTCAAAGCTTGAATATACTCTTTCCTATTTCCAAATGGAAGAATCCACCTTCAAATCTTTAAAAACTCAAGAAAATCTCTTCAAAAAGCTCTTTGTATGCCTCAATAGTTGAGAGAGAGAGAGAGAGAGAGAGAGAGAGAGAGAGAGGAAAGAAAGAAACCCAAGTGTTTTAGGCAAGCAATGAGCTGAGGTCCCTTTTATACCATCTCTGTCAAGGGACTTTTGGCTGTCGAAACTTCAACTTTCGACTGCTAGAGAGAGAGAGAGAAAAAAGAAAGAAACTCAAGTGTTTTAGGCAAGAAATGAGTGTTGAGGTCCCTTTTATACCCTCTTTGTCGAGGGATTTTTGGCTGTCTTTTAACTTTTGGCTGCTAGAGTCTGTTCTACCCAAATGGGCATTTGAACCATTCGGCTACCAAAAGTCTGTCCTTCTGCTATTGAAACTCCTTTTGCCCAAAACAATCACTTTAAAACTTTTAAAAAACAAAACCCCTTAAAACATTCATTCATTCTTAAATACATTTTGAACATTTTAAACACACATACATGAATATATTCTCACCTCTTACTGCCACTCTCTTGTCAGTGAAGTCTCACTCTTTACTAGAATATTCCGTCAATGATAGATATTCCGACATCAAAAAATGGTGGGTGTTACACTAATGTTTCATGTTGGTGATTTGACAAGCATTTAACTCCATGGCTATTAGGCTTTTATTTTTAACCAATAACACTTGTTTTACTAGAAATTTCTGAAGAAAGGGAGGAGAGAGAAAATTGAAACTTCTAGTATAAACTTCAGCCAATTCGACAATCATCTAGACAATTCAAGACCATTGATTTAATTTATTGAATGAAAAAGACACTCATTAGATGGTCGAGATTGATCAATGAGATTTCAGTCCCTTTGATCATTATTCCTGAAAACTAATTATGCCATTATGATTGATGTGTTTTGGGTTTTGCGTATGTACCTTCAGAATGCTATTAGTCTTCTAACAATGGAATCGCATTTCGAACCAAATCGCAATGCCTTACTGGCTATCCCAAAAGGTAGTCAATATTACAATCAATCTCAGTGTTCTCAAATGCTCTTGATGTGTTTCAAGTAGCAAAATCCAAAAAAGTAAACTCAAATTCAAGTTGTGTGATTTTGATTTGGAGTTGGGATGTCAATTAATTAATAAAAATATTCTTGAGTTGCTACAAATAATTAAAATGAATCATAAGGACTTAAAGACCCTGAAATGGACCCTAATAATATTTTATAATTTTTAAAGCATAAGAGATAATTATTTGGATTGTAATGAAATTTAGGGACTTGAGCTGGAGTTGGACAATTGGACTTAGATTCTGGTAGGCTCCGTATGGGTATTATGATAATTGTTGTGGGCCCAAAGCTAGTTAGGGATGAGCACTACTCGGTCTAAACATAATAAATCAAACTAAACCATCCTAATTGGTAATTCGGTTTGATTTTTATAGTAATTCAGTTCAGTTCGATTTTAGTTTTTGAGATTTTCGATTATTTTAGTTCAGTTTGATTTTAGAGTTAAAAAATTCGATTGAACCGAACCAAACCAAATATATTTTAATTGGAGAGTTTAGTTGTGATAACACCTCACATAGCTTAGTGGTTAACCTCTCTTTTAATAGCTTTGGGTCCTGGGTTTAAAACTCACCATCTCCCTTTATCCTTTTGTTTTTCTTTTGAATTTTATTAACTCATAATCTTAACACTCCATTCCTTAATAGTCTATCTTACCCATCTATTTCATCATATAAATTCATTCTTTTTAGAAACCTTACTAACCCATTAGATCCTCCTCCATTTCTTCTTAAAATCTCTACCCACCGCCACCTACTTCCTCATCCCCATCTCTTTTTTCTTTCACAAATCCTATTTTTTTCTCTACCTCTTTCCTTACCTATTTTCTTGTTTGCCTGAATTTCATCTCTAATTTTCCATTCAATGCTGTAGCACCGCAAAGCCCTTTAACATGTTCAGATTTGCTCGTTTTTACTCGAAGCATCGCAGAGACATAATATTCTTTTTCAAAGATCAGGGTTGTCATGCTTGAAAGAGCCACAACGCCATAGCACAATAGCACCATGGCTTCTCCCTTTCTTTTTCCTTTACTTTTTTAATTTATTTTCTATTACTGTATATTGTTTTAAATGACTATGATTTTGAGGTAATGAAAATTTTATTTATCAATTGGGTTAATGGAATTTTGTTTTTGTTGATGTTGATATCACATTATGGATTTGTAAATGATTTTAGGTTGCAGGTGATCTTTAATGGTTTATGAATGAGATAATCATTGAATTTAGTTGTTCCATTACCTTTTGCTATTTTATTTGTTCCCAATTTTAAATGAGATTTATTTTGATTATTGATTAAATTTGTTTGATTTTGGTCTTCAAACTAACTTTTGTATTTTAATTTTTGAGAATTGCATTTGTGGTTAGAGATTGAGAGCTGACATTAAAGTAAAACATTGGTTCTTCCTCATCCACTATTATGCTTTGCTCATGTACATGAAAACCAAATTTTTAAACCGAACTGAACCAAATTAATTTGGTTTGATTTAGTTCAATTTTTATTTAATTTGATTTTGGTTCAATTTAAAATTTTAAAGAGTTTAGTTTATTTAGTTTGATCGGCTCGATTTGGTTTTGAATTGAACTGACCGAATGCTCACTCCTAAGGCTAATTTTGTTGTGTTTGCTTTGCAAAGGATTAGATTTAGTTATAGAAGAGACTCAGTCAAGTCAAAATTGTAGCAAAATCTTAAGATTCTATTCTTGCTTTGTAGTTGTTATTTTCTGTAAGTGTCTGATATGCGTTTGTATGTCTGTTTAGGTAACTTGAGCCCGCCAACCAAACCAACAGCAGTCGAGTTAACCAATTTATAAATTGGATATTAATTGTAACACTCCTAATTTTTAAATTTATTATTTAATGTGTAAATGTTAATATTTTATTTTATTTAAATTTTGGGAAATTATTTGAGATTTTTCGGATTTTAGAAATCGGGTTTGATTTTTCTAAAATATAAACCTTGATGATTTTTAAAAATTAATTTAAAGACCACATGGCAAAACTAAAATATATTTGGACTTTTCTGAGTTTTCTGGAATTTTTTTGAAATTTTTGGACCTCGTTTTTGGTCCCAAGGCAAAGTAAAAATTCAATTTAGAGTAACCATGCACCAGAGGAGCCACAATTCTTCTAGGATTAGGTCTTTGTCAGGATGGATGCTGAAGCAAGTGAGGAAAGGATTGTCAGCTCAGAACATGTATAAAGATTTACAAGGAAGAATTATCCTCACATGAATTGTACATCCCTTGGACCCATCCGGTCTCTCAATGATGAAATAGACTGGTCCCATCCCACCTGGCAAGATTCCCAGCTCTCCAGATGACTCATCCAGTGATGACAGCGAGGAAGAACAAATGGACATCACGACGTTGCTCATGGCTGATCCTCCGCCAGCCTCGTCTTTCTTCCTTTTTGATGATCTCGAGGGCAAGCTCATAAATGGGAAGAGGTTTCTTTTGTTTAGTCATCTGGAGAGCTATCTTTTGGTTCAGAAGGCACAGATACCATGCGCTAAGGAGGAGGATTTTAATATGCGTTGCTGCTCTTTGAAGAGAATGGATATTGAAAAACATTATCAGCGCATGGCACAACGCTACTATCTGCTGAAAGGAATATGTTCAAGCTTCCAGGATGGACCAATGCCCTCTTCAGAGCTCATAAGCGAAGCATTTGAAGATTCTACCAACAGGGTTAAATTATGAGTGCAGACCCAAGAAGAAGGGATATTACAGAAAGTATTCTGAGGCCCATTACCCTTTTTACCTGGCCCAACATATCCAATCCTCACATCCAACCCATAGCTTAGACACCATTCTAATCCCCCTGATACCACTTCAGAATCGGACCGGCCTCTTTCTTCCTTTTCTTTCTTCCCCGCGCACGTCCCGTCTCTCTTTCTCTCTCTCTTGTTTTCTCTCTCCTCCCTCCTCCCCACGCCGGCCAGCGGCCACCCAGCCCTCCTCCCCTCACCAGTGCGCCGCCTCACCCTTCCCTCCTCGCCGACCACCACCTTACCCTTCCCTCCTTGCCGGCTGTCGTCTGGAATGCCAGGAAAGCGTGCGCAAAGACCATCCGATGCGCAGCGCTTCGCTTCTGCTTCCCGACCAAAATTCGATCGATCGGGCCATTGATTGGGCCAGGTCTTATGTCAAACCTCATCTACACCTCGAGAGGTTTCCATAGACACTAAGAACACCAAAATCCATCAAGCGGTTTGCCCAATTTTTGTCCGGAAAGTTTTAGCCCATTTCAATTTTTGGGCTAGATTTTTCTCAAACTGTGGACCCCATGAGAAAATCGAGAGTACCGGAGTGCTCCACTCTTTGAGAGCTTCGCAGCAGTATAAATTTCAAAATTTTTTGACACTGTTTTTCAGTGGGTTCCACGAAACTTCGTAGTATTTTTCCCAGCATTAAATGAGCTTAGAAAATTTCGCAAAAATTATGTACTAACCCTCGTATTGTGGGCTTCATGTAGGTATCTTCAATTCGCGGAAATTCAACGGTTGCCCGGGTCTGTAAATTTTGGGCCAGACAGACCGACTATCGAAAAAGTCTTAAAATTGGACCGAGATTTTGGCTACCCCACCATTGTCAAAAGTCCTGAGCACGTTCCCGGGGTCAAAATCGGCATAGGTAAACCCGAACCTTGCTTTTTCTTATTTATCTAGTGCTTAAATTGGATTAAAAATTCATAAAATATTCGTGGTGGTTTGGAAAATTATAATTCCTTTTGCATTAGCTTAGTAATATTGCTAAAGACCGCGGGACAAAGTTTTAGAATTTTCAGAGCTCATTTGGATAGTTTTTGCAAAAGTGTTAATTATAAGGACTAAACTGTAATTTTTCATATTGTGATTGTTGATTGTTTGGATGGGCCCAGGAGGGGCTATGTGATATGATTGAGTTGGGGATGTATGACTTGTGGTTATAGAAGTGTGTTTTGAACACTTTTTCAGGTTGAGTAGGTCCTAGGTATAGGGAAGACTCTGCCGGATTTTCGACACGACTTAGAATATCTTTGATCTTTTCTTAGTTTGTATTGAGTCAAATATATTAAATAATTGAAATAAAATTGTCAGGTGAGCAAGGACAGCCTCCCTCCTCCGCCCAGCCGCCATAGTGACTTCAGTTGAGTCAATATTATTATATGTTCAAGCATGCCCATGCATCACTTATAAAAATGTATCTATGTAGTTAAACACTAGGCACATTTTATATTGCATTCATAATTGTTAAAGTGCCATGGATGTTGTTGTGGTAATTTGGAGCAGTGTGCGTGCGTTGGCGTGCGTGTGGTATGGTGTTGGATATGGACAGGACGGGTAGACACGGCTTGAGATCTTCGCTGGGACCCGGTCCTTCAGGGTAGACACGGCTTGAGTTCTTCGCTGGGACCCCGTATTTGGTTTATTAAGCGAAAGTCCGGCTTGAGTTCTTCGCTGGCAGAGGTTGGATTAAGAGGGCTGTATAGGGGATCAGCTCCCATATATGTATTGTTTGACATTATCGGGTGTGTGAGTGCTCCAAATTACCTTTTTATTGTTATGATATGAAAATTATGACGATGTTGCATTTCACTTCACAGGGTGCATTAGCTTTAGATAGCTATAGAGATTATGGTTAAAATTGATATTTTACTCTCTGAGTTGAACGCTCACTCCTGTTCATCTATTTTATTAAGGATACAGGAGGTTTATTTTTGAGTTTTAACCTGTTTCCTCCCTCGCAGGTTGCCTATTTATGTTATGATGTATAATTTTTATTTACTCCTAGAATTTCGCATGTGTTAGAAATATTTATTTGATTTGCATCTGTAATATAATTGTCATGTTGGACCTGTAGACTTATTAAATGCATGTATGATTGGATTGGATGAGGGAGCTGAGCTCCCATTTATTTTTATGGCATCATGATTATGTGAAGGGTGAGCTGAGCTCCCCAGTTGATTATATATTGTGTTTACAGGTCGGGCGAGTCAAAAACTCCCCGTTAAATGGTTCATGTTATGGCCGGACCCTGTCCGGTTGACTTCTTAAAATTGGGCCCAAATGGGCCTTAAGATTGGATTAAGGAATAGTTAGGCTTACTACGGGCCTCGGGGGCTTTAGGCTGGCCCAGGTCCTAGTGCCAGTTTGGCTCATAGGTTGGGTCGTGACAAATGTGGTATCAGAGCTTAGGCTCCAGATTCATAGGGAATATGGTCTAAAGTGTTGGAAAGAGTCTAATAAGAGTCGCATGCGGAAAATAGGGTCCACATTCGTCCTTGCATTGTCATCTTTGCTTCTAGTTTTTGCTTTATATAATTGTGTGAAATATGAGTTTATAGAGCTGTGTAATATACAGTTTTGAATTTTGTGGGCTAATACTGCTGAATTTCAGGAAAATGTACCAGAACCAGATGTGCCCAACGAAGTGTCAGCACAGGATGAGGCGCCTGCCCCGAGGAGGTGGGGTAGGAGGCCTAGAGCTGCTCAAGTAGAGGAGCAGCCACCACCATTTCAGGAACAGTCTTTTGTGGCCCCGGGTCCCATGGACCCAATGGCAGCTACTTTAGCTGGTTTGCAGAGAACCATCGATATGATGGCACAGTATATGATTCACCCCCCACAGTAACAACAGTCTACCACACCAAGAGAGGAACCTTACAAACAAATAATAAATTTCAAGAAGTTAGTGCCTGGTACTTATGATGTGTCAGATAATGCTTATCGATTTTTGAATTCCTGTAGACAGGCAAGAACAAAGTTGCAGTTGACTGATAGGAGACTTATAGAGTGTGTGTAGTATGTCATGGGGCCTATGCCTAGACAATGGATGAATGACTACATATTACCTCGGATGGAGGGTTTGTCATGGACCCAGTTTGTGGAACTGTTTATCAACAGGTTTGTGCCAGAAAGTTTCAGAGATCAAAAGCAGTGGGCCTTTGAGGCCTTAAGGCAGGATGGCAGATCTGTAGATGAATATGCTACAGAATTTCTGGAACTGAGCAGGTATGCCCCTACAGCAGTGGCTACAGAAACTATGAAGGTGAAGAGGTTCCTAAAGGGGCTGGACTTGAGGTATGCAAACCTGGCCATGTATGGTAGTTGATCGAGCCAGACAGATAGAGATTAGTTATACTGGAGATGACAGTGGAAGGGCAAAGAAAAATAAAGCAGAGGGTTCTTCAGGTGTCCCCCACATGGGCACTACGCATAGCGGAGGCCAAAGTCATTACAGAGAAGAAATAGGAACAAGAAGAGTGATTTTAGACACAAGTCTCGAGGACTCAGACCAGGGTACGGATCCAGCAATGGTCATAGTTCCGGATATAGCAGTTCTGGGTCTGGTTCAGGATCCTCTTTGGCACCCTGCATACAGCGTGGAAGAGAACATTCAGGACCTTATTTGATGGGTTTAGGAGTATGTTTCAAGTGTGGCCAACAAGGTCACTTTGCTAGGAAATGCCTCGTGTTCAGCGAGCTGCAGATGGGGTCATAGGGTTCTATTGCAAATGTTCCTCGATAGTTGTATCCTGGTGCTTCCAGCAAGGCAGCGATCGATTCGATGTGGTGAGGACAAGGAGGACGTGGATTTGGAGGCAGGTCAGGAGGTAGAAGTCAATATCAGGGTTCTGCAACGCAAGGTAGGGGTTAAGGTCAGGTTTTCACCTTGACCCACCAGGATGCTCAGGCTTACAATGCAGTTGTGGCAGGTATTCTTCTAGTTTGTTCCTATGAGGCTCATGTTTTGATAGATCCGGGTGCTACGCACTCATTTGTCTCCCCTGTTTTTGCCATGAGATTGGGTAGGAACCCTACAACTTTAGAATGCCCTTTGTCTGTAGCTACCCCACTTAGTGACAACATAGATGTAGATATGGTTTTTCCGGGTAGCCCAGTGGTAATAGATGGAAGAGTCCTCCCCACAGATTTGGTTCCTTTACAGGTAATGGATTTTGACATGATCTTGGGGATGGATTGGTTGGTAACTCATTATGCCACTTTAGACTGCAGGAACAAAAAGGTGTATTTCCACATACTTGGTGTGGAAGAGTTTAGCTTTGATGGTGACAGGAGCATGGCTCCATATAATTTGGTGTCAGCAATTAGTGCTACAAAAATGTTGAGGCATGGATGTCAAGGGTATTTCGCATTGGTGAGAGATACATCTGCAGAAGGTGTCAACATGGAGAATGTGCCTATTGTCAGAGAATTTATGGATGTCTTCCCTGAGGAGCTTCCAGGGTTACCACCAGGAAGGGAAATAGAGTTCTACATTGATGTTGTGCCTGGTACAAACCCCATATCAATGCCACCTTACAGGATGGCACCAGCAGAGTTGAAAGAGTTAAAGGAGCAGCTGTAGGAACTTTTGGACAAGGGTTTCATACGTTCCAGCACTTCACCCTGAGGCGCTTCTGTTCTATTTGTGAGAAAGAAAGATGGGTCCTTAAGGTTGTGCATTGATTATAGACAACTGAATAAGGTGATTGTGAAGAACAAATACCACTTCCTCGAATCGACGATCTATTTGATCAGCTCCAAGGGGTTAGATTATTTTCCAAAATAGACCTACGATCAGGCTACCATCAGTTGAGAATTAGGAATGAGGATGTACCAAAGACAGCGTTTAGGACTACATATGGTCATTATGAGTTCCTGGTGATGTCGTTTGGACTCACTAATACACTAGCGGCCTTCATGGACTTGATGAACAGGGTGTTCAGGCCGTTCCTAGACTAGTTTGTCATCTTGTTCATAGATGACATTTTGGTATACTCTTAGACTGAGGAAGAACATGTGTGGTATTTGAGGATGGTGTTGCAGGCTTTGAGGGAGCACCAGCTATATGCCAAATTTTCAAAGTGTGAATTTTGGCTAGAAAGCATCTTATTCTTGGGACACGTGGTTTCTAGTGAAGGTATTCAAGTGGATCCCAAGAAAATTGAGGCTGTAACTGATTGGCTTAGGCCTACGATAGTCACTGAGGTGTGAAGTTTTCTGGGCCTAGCGGGCTACTATAGGCGTTTTGTACATGATTTTTCTAGGATAGCAACTCTCCTAACTAAGTTAACTCGGAAGAATGTTCCATTCATTTGGACAGATGATTGTGAGGAGAGTCTAACCACTGCCCCTGTGTTGACATTACAGATGAGTGGGGAAGGATAAACTATGTACTGTGATGCCTTCAGAGTTGGCTTAGGGTGTATTTTGATGCAGAATGTAAAAGTAGTGACTTATGCTTCAAGGCAGCTAAAGAGGTATGAGCAGAACTACCCCACCCATGATTTGGAAATGGCGGCTGTAGTCTTTGCACTAAAGATCTAGAGACACTACCTGCATGGTGAAGTGTGCGAGATATACATCGACCACAAGAGTTTGAAGTACATCTTCCAGCAGAGGGACTTAAATTTGAGACAGAGGAGATGGATGAAGCTTCTGAAGGACTATGATTGTACCATCCAGTACCATCCTGAAAAGGCCAATGTAGTAGCATATGCACTGAGCAGGAAATCTTCTGGCAACTTAGTGCACATATCAGCAGAGAGGAGACCGTTGATTCAGGAAGTACATGAGTTGATGGATCAAGGTCTGATCTTGGATATTTCAGATGAGGGGATATTGTTGGCCCATTTTTCAGTGAGACCAGACCTGTGAGATAGAGTCAGAGTTTCCTAGCACAGAGACCAACAATTGATGAAGATCATAGAAAGAGTACAACAGGGTGAAGGTTGTGAGTTTGGATTTGCCAATGATGGCGTCCTTATGCAAGGTTCCAGGATATGTGTGCCCAACATGGACAACCTCAGAAATGAGATCATGCAAGAGGCACACTATACACCCTACAGTATCCACCCAGGCTCCACCAAGATGTACCATGATGTGAAAGATAGCTATTGGTGGAATGGCATGAAGAGAGACATAGCAGACTTTGTGTCCAAGTGCTTGACTTGTCAGAAGGTGAAGTTTGAACACCAGAGGCCATCAGAAAAGCTACAAGAGCTCCCTATCCCAGAATGGAAATGGGAAATGATTACTATGGATTTTGTGACTGGGTTGCCTCGTACCACGCGGGGATATGATTTGATATGGGTAATTGTAGACCGTCTGACTAAATTAACTCATTTCTTGCTAGTGAAGACCACATATTCAATTGCACAGTACGCCCGGCTCTATGTTTGAGAAATAGTAAGATTGCATGGAGTTCCTGCTTCCATAATATCTGACAGAGGGCCCCAGTTCACTTCTAGGTTTTGGAGAAAACTGCAAGAAGCACTTAGCACACAGTTAAACTTCAATATCGCCTTCCACTCTCAGACAGATGGGCAGTCCGAAAGGACAATTCAGACTTTGGAAGATATGCTTCGTATGTGTGTCTTAGATTTTGGAGGTCAGTGGGATGATCAGCTACCCTTGGTGGAGTTTGCTTATAACAACAGTTATCATTCCAGCATAGGGATGGCACCCTATGAGGCACTATATGGCAGAAAGTGTAGGTCTCCTCTGTGTTGGACAGAAATGGGAGAAGCGAAGGTGCATGATGTAGATCTAGTATAGTACACTTCAGAGATGGTTCCTTTAATCAGGGAACGATTGAAAATAGCTTTCAGTAGACAGAAGAGTTATGCAGATCCCAGATGGAAGGATGTAGAGTTTGCAGTAGGCAATTATGTATTTCTGAAGGTTTCTCCGATGAAAGGAGTCATGAGATTTGGGAAGAAGGGCAAGTTAGCACCATAGTATATTAGACCTTTTGAGGTTACGAATAGAGTTGGGGCAGTTGCCCATCGGTTGGAGTTACCGCCCAACCTTTCTCATGTTCATCCTGTATTCACATTTCCATACTCAGAAAATACATACCTGATCCTTCTCATGTGCTATAGCCGGATGTAGTAGAGCTAAAAGAAGATTTGATGTTTGAGGAGTAACCTGTAGCCATAGTGGACTACCAAGTGAGGCAGCTAAGATCAAAACAGATCCCTATGGTTAAGGTTTTGTGGAGGAGTCAGTCAGTGGAAGAATGTACCTGGGAGTCAGAGCGGGACATGAGTAGAAAGTACCCTTACTTGTTCAATGTGTAATTCTGTACTTTATTCTGCCTGGTGTAAAATTTGAAGACGAATTTTCTGTAAGGGGGGGAGAATGTAACACCCCTAATTTTTAAATTTATTATTTAATGGGTAAATGTTAATATTTTATTTTATTTAAATTTTGAGAAATTATTTAAGGTTTTTTGGATTTTAGAAATCGGGTTCGATTTTCTAAAAATATAAACCTTGATGATTTTTAAAAATTAATTTAAAGACCACGTGGGAAAACTAAAAATATATTTGGATTTTACGAATTTTTCTGAGTTTTCTAAAATTTTTTCGAAATTTTTGGACCTCGTTTTTGGTCCCAAGACAGAGTAAAAATTTAATTTCGAGTATCTTGAATCAAACTGACTGAATCAAACCGGATCAGATCGGACTGGTCGAATCTGACCGGCCTCTTTCTTCCTGTTCTTTCTTCCCCGCGTGTGTCCCATCTCTCTTCCTCTCTCTCCCGTTTTCTCTCTCCTTCCTCCTCCCCACGCCGGCCAGCTGCCACCCAGCCCTCCTCCCCTCACCGGCGCGCCGCCTCACCCTTCCCTCCTCACCGGTAGCCGCCTAGAACGCTGGGAATGCGCGCGCGAAGACCACCCGATGCGCAGCGCGTCGCTTCGGCTTCCTGACCAAAATCCGATCGATTCGGCCACCGATTGGGTCGGGTCTTGTGTCAAACCTCATCTACACCTCGAGAGCTTTCTATAGACACCAAGAACACCAAAATCCATTGAGCAGTTTGCCTAATTTTTGTCTGGAAAGTTTTAGCCCATTTCAATTTTTGGGCTAGATTTCTCGCAAACCGTGAACCCCATGAGAAAACCGAGATTACCAGAGTGCTCCACTCGTCGAGAGCTTCGCGACAATATAAATTTTGAAATTTTCCGACACCGTTTTTCGGTGGGTCCCATGAAACTTCGTAGTATTTTTTCGAGCATTAAATGAGCTTAGAAAATTTCGCAAAAATTATGTACTAACCCCCGTGTTGTGGGCTTCGTGTAGGTACCTTCAATTTGTGAAAATTCAATGGTTGCCCTGGTCTATAAATTTCGGGCCAGATAGATCGGCTACCGAACAAGTCTTGAAATTGGATTGAGATTTTGGCTAGCCCACTGTTGTCAAACGTCTTGAGCTCGTTCCCGAGGTCGGAATCGGCATAAGTAAACCCCAACCTTGCTTTTTCTTAATTATCTAGTGCTTAAATTGGATTAAAAATTCATAAAATATTCGTGGTGGTTTAGAAAATTATAATTCCTTTTGCATTAGCTTAGTAATATTGCTAAGGACCGCGGGACAAAGTTTTAGAATTTTTAGAGCTCATTTGGGTAGTTTTTGCAAAAGTGTTAATTATAAGGACTAAACTGTAATTTTTCATATTGTGATTGTTGATTGTTTGGATGGGCCCAGGAGGGGCTATGTGATATGATTGAGTTGGGGATGTATGACTTGTGGCTATAGAAGTGTGTTTTGAACCCTTTTTCAGGTTGGGTAGGTCCTAGGTATAGGGGAGACTCTGCCGGATTTTCGGCACAACTTAGAATATCTTTGATCTTTTCTTAGTTTGTATTGAGTCAAATATATTAAATAATTGAAATAAAATTGTCAGGTGAGCAGGTACAGCCTTCCTCCTCCACCCAACCGCCACAGTGACTTCGATTGAGTCTGTGAGTAAAATATTAACTTTAATTATAATTTTGATATTATTATATGTTCAAGCATGCCCATGCATCACTTATAAATATGTATCTATGTAGTTAAACACTAGGCACGTTTTATATTGCATTCATAACTGTTAAAGTTCTATGGATGTTATTGTAGTAATTTGGAGCAGTGTGCGTGCGTTGGCATGCGTGTGGTATGGTGTTGGATATGGACAGGACGGGTAGACACGGCTTGAGATCTTCACTGAGACCTGGTCCTTCAGGGTAGACACGGCTTGAGTTCTTCGCTGGGATCCCGTATTTGGTTTATTAAGCGAAAGTCTGGCTTGAGTTCTTTGCTGGCAGAGATTGGATTAAGAGGACTGTATAGGAGATCAGCTCCCATATATGTATTGTTTGACATTATAGGGTGTGTGAGTGTTCCAAATTACCTTTTTGTTGTTATGATATTAAATGACGATGTTGCATTTTACTTCACAGGGTGCATTAGCTTTAGATAGCTATAGAGATTATGGTTAAAATTGATATTTTACTCTCTGAGTTGAACGCTCACTCCTATTCATTTATTTTTTTCAGGATACAGGAGGTTTATTTTTGAGTTTTAACCTATTTCCTCCCTCGCAGGTTGCCTATTTATGTTATGATGTATAATTTTTATTTACTCCTAGAATTCCACATGTGTTAGAAATATTTATTTGATTTGGGTCTGTAATATAATTGTCATGTTGGACCTGTAGACTTATTAAATGCATGTATGGTTGGATTGGATGAGGGAGCTGAGCTCCCATTTATTTTTATGGCATCATGATTATGTGAAGGGTGAGCTGAGCTCCCCAGTCGATTATATATTGTGTTTACAGGTCGGGCGAGTCAAAAACTCCCCATTAAATGGTCCATGTTATGGCCGGACCCTGTCTGGTTGACTTCTTGAAATTGGGCCCAAATGGGCCTTAGGATTGGATTAAGGAATAGTTAGGCTTACTATGGGCCTCGGGGGCTTTAAGCTGGCCCAGGTCCTAGTGCCGGTCCGGCCCATAGGTTGAGTCATGACATTAATTATTTTTATAATTTCAATATTATTTATGTTTTATAATTTATATTTCCTAGCTTGCTTATATATGTGTGTGTGCATGCTCGTGTACACACAAACACATATACATATACATGGATATGAATTAATGGGGTAGATACGGCTTGATTTTTGCTTACCCTTTGAATATGGATGTGGATAAGCAAGATAGGCACAAACTATATTTCATTAACTTCTTCACTACAGAGTAGATACAATACTATATTTTGTTGACTCTTATAGAATGTAATAAGATAATATATTGGATTTAGAGAGTTAGGGTATGGGGGTACATGTGTAGCTTAATTTATCCTTTGTGCAATTATTAGGTGATTTACTTTTTTCGTGCATTATAAGACTGCATTACTAGTAGATAGTAATAGAAATTATAACTATAATGAATATCTAAACTTTTCGAGTCGAATGCTAATTTTTATTCAATGTTCTTCCATAGGTTACAAGAGGAGCATTTTCTTTTAGAGTCTAATCTGCATTTCCCTGCAAGGTATCATATTGCTTAGTAGTTTTTATTTATTTAATTTCATTCTGAGAACTCCACTATGTTACTAGTGTATATTTGTATTGATTGATAATAATGAATGGTATTAAATAGGTTGACTTGTGCTCTCCTAATTAATTATGTATGTTGATATCAGGGTTGAGCTGGGCTCCCCTAATTACTATGTTGTGTTGGTTACTGGGTTGAGTTAAATTCCCAAAATTGAATTATAATATTTTATATTATTTTATTTTGTATATTAGGCCATAAGGTTGGACGTAGTTTTGGGTTTGGGAATAATGATAAAGTTGGTATGAGTTCAGGATTTATATTCAAGGGAAAATGTGTACCTATTGTTGTGACATATGAAGTATAGGTTCTTTGCGCTCTCTCTCTCTCTCTCTCTTTAAGTAATTCCTTGCCTTTAGTACCAACATTACCCTTTTGGGTAGTGTATAACTACGTAATCTAGTGTCTTGGTTTTAGTGGTGTACGAAGATGTTAACATAATAATTGGCGTATAATTAGCTATATCGTATTGGACATAATTTTAGGAATTAAATTAGGCATTTCTATTCAATATGGTTACAAGAGGAGCATTTTCTTTTAAAATCTAACTTGCATTTCCTAGCAGGGCATCATATTACTTAGTTAGTAGTTTTTATTTATTTATTCCATTCTTTGAACTCTGCTGTAGCACTAATGTATATTTATATTAATTGATAATAATAAATGGTATTAAATAAGTTGACCTGGGCTCTCCTAATTGATTATGTATATTAAATATCAGGATTGAACTGAATTTTCTTAATTGTTGTGTTGTGTACTAGGTTGAGTTATATTTTCCAATTTGAATTATAATGGTTTATATTATTTTATTTCGTATATTAGGCCATAAGGTGGGTTATGGTTTTGGGTCTGGGAACAATGACAAAGTTTATATCACAGTTTAGGCTTTATATTCAAGGGAAGTGTGTATTGTCACATCCGAAGTATAGGTTCCTTATTCTTTTTTTTTTTTTTTTTTTAAGTATTTCCTTGCTTTTACCCTCAGCATTACCCTTTGGGTAGTGTACAACTACATCAGTCTAGTATCTTGGTTTTGGCGAGCATGAAGATGTTACCATAATAATAGGCGAACAATCAACTGTATCATAGTAAACATAATTTTAGGCATTAAATTAGGCATTTTTCTTTTTTTTTAGTTATTTTCTATATGTATATATTCTGTGTATTCTCAAGATTAATACACACAATAATTTTTTCATCTATTCAATTCTTATATCAACATACCTACGTTATCATGGTATCAAGGCATGTGCTTTAAATTTTTTTGTTCTTCTCAAGATCCAGGCCTTATTTATGTTGTTGTTTTGCACAGCAAAATTCTTCACGGTATAACCTCTAGACGCTCCCTCTCATTTTGGGTCTGTTCTCAACCATAAGCAAAACCAGCCATTAAAACCACCTTCTATAACTCACTCAATCATCATGACATCCATTGAAATTTGATTTGAAGTATCACTACCATGTGACATTATTTTAAATGGTAATAATTATGTCATATGGTCTCAAGCCATGACTAGTTTTTTAAAAAGGTAGAAAATTATGGAGACTAGTTACTGGTGATGTTCTGGCTCCTGTTAAAGTTAATGAAAATGATACCAAACATGTTGAACGATTGGAAGATATCATCAAATAATCACTTGGCTTCGAAACACTTCCTTCCATCTTTGAAAAGTTTAGCTACTATGAAATAGCTAAGGAAATTTGAGACATGCTTAAATAGCAGCATGTGACTAATGATCTTGCTTTTCATTATCATCTTAGGGTATTTTGCATCATAGGAACCAAGATCATGGACAATCAATATGCGAATTTTATGCTCAAATGCAATCTATTCAGGATCAAATTACACTTTCAAAACCTGTTTGGGAGTCTTCCATTGATGCACAAAAGTTTCAAAACTACAGAAATAAAGATAGACTAATCTAGTTTTTAATGGCTCTAAGAGATGAATTTGAACCTATTCAGGCTTCCTTGGTCTATATGGCTCCATTGCAAGTACTCTTGATCAAGCAGTCGCCCAGTTGGTTTCAAAAGAGACTCGTCTTAGGTCTTTGCACGCTTAAAAAACTGATATGGTTATGGCTATTAATAACTCTCCTATTTCTAATTTACAATGCACCATTACAGCTACTGCCGTTGCTCCTTCATCAAAGAATGTTATTATAGAATGTCGCTATTGCAAGAAACCTGAGGATTATATTTTTTATTATCACAAGTTGGCTCGTAAAAAATCTTTTGGGGTAAATCAACCTAAATCACAACAATTCAGTAATAATCCACGCTCTACTGTTTCAGTCACCAATGATGACACTACATACACCTCAATTTCCAATTCTATTTACATTCCTTTTCCATGCAGGATCTTCAAGATTTTCTCTATCAATGGTCTATTGCTTCTAGTAATCCTTTCTCATATATCATGTTTGTAACCCAAGTACAACTTCATTAGTTGCTTCAACCATATGATTTATGATTTGAATTATTTCTTTCCAAAAATTCCACTTTTCATTTACATGATATACATACCGTTGATGGTTCTCATATGTCTATCACGCATGTGGATCATTTATCAACTCTTTTATTATCTATCCCTGACACATATCTTATTCCTAAACTTAGTCATAATCTTTGATTAGTTGGTCAATTATGTGATATGGGTTATGATGTGCCTTTTTTTTTCTATAGTTATGCTGTCCAAGATCCTCAGACAAAGCAGATCTTAGGGCAGGGTGTAAAATTGGCTGCTTGTTTGAGCTCATTTCACTTCATGCTTCTACCTACTCTCTAACCAGGGGTGTAAATGAACAACCAAGTCAAGTTTAAAAGGGCTCAGACTTAGTTCGCTAAAATTTTTTCGAGCTCAAGCTAAATGTCAATAAGCTCAAGTTTGTCTTATTTAGAAAATAAGCTCTAAATGAATCGAGCTAAGATGAGGTTTTATCAAATTGAGTCTCGAATAGCTCGCAAGTAGCTCAATTCATTTACAGCCTTAGTGAGTTTTAGATTTAGGGTTCTAAAGTTCATTAGCTCTCATATAAAAAATAACTTATTATTTAATTTAAATTATATATAACTATATTTTATAAATACATTTTATATGTTGATATCATAGTTTTAAACAATATATTATTTTTAGAGCATTCATAAATAAAACAATATATATTTATAATATAATAAACAAATAATTAATATAATTTTCTTCTTATAAATGAGCCTATTCACAAGACTATTTAACAAGTCTACTCAAGAGCCTTAACGAGCCAAATACTATAGAGCTTAAGCTCAGCTTATTTATCAAATGAGCTTAAAAATCGAGCTCAAGCTTGGCTCATATTCTAAACAAGTCGAATCAAGCTAAACTATTATTAAGCCAAGCCTTGAGCAGCACATGAACAATTTGGTTCGCTTATAGCCTTGTCAATTATTATTGCTTCTATGTCTACTCTATTAGTCTTATGTCTTTGGCATTCCTAGTTAGGTCATGTTTCTTTTACTCAATTACAATCTCTAGTTTCAAAAGGTTATTTAGGAAATGTAAAGCATGAGATAGTTGATTGTCATTCTTGTCAACTTGCTAAACAAATATAATCAATCTATAATCAGCTGTATCATATTAGACATAATGAGCTGTGTAATTTTCCTTTTATTTTAGTTATTATCTATGTGTATATATTCTTAAATTCTCAAGATTAATACATATCACAATTCTTTCATCCATTCAATTCTTATGTCAACATATCTATGTTTTCAAAAGACATGATGAGATATGGGTCTGCAAACTTCTTGAGGTCTACCATAGGTATACGTACCCTAAGAAATAGTGTGTTTGGACAATGTTGGATTGTTATGGCATGGCAACCCAATAAAAGACATAAAAGCATATAAATGAGTTGTCGCATTGTAGTTGTGGCATTGTAGCAACCCTATTAAGGGCATGAGTACCACCATAGATAGGTTGATGGTGGAATGTCCCATCACGACACTTTTTCATTTATTAAAGAACGCCTTAGTAAAAGCAATAAACGAACAAAAATATTTCATTATCAGAGAGTTTCACTCTATTCAGCTAATATGAATTTGTCTAATTTTAACTTAAAAGCTAACTTATAATGAGAGATTTGTAAACCCATATATATAACAATTAAGACCTCCCTTACTAATCAATGTAGGACGCATCATTCCTGACCTCTTTAGATTGTACATCTTCATACAGATAATTGAGATCATAGCCTATCGATTAGACAAAGTACAACTTTAATACTAAATAATATGAATTTATCTAACTTCACCTTAAAAGCCAACTTGTAAAGAGAGGGTTGCAAACTAATACATATAACATACAAGACCTCCCTTGCTAGCTTATGTGGGATGCATCATTAGCCATACTCTCTAAGGCCCAGTTTACCGCAAAAAGAACGTCTCGTATGAGCAGGGACATTATTAGAAAAGAAAACTTGAGTTTGGCCTACATTAATTGTTGCCCAAAATAGAAACCAAAAACATATAAGACTTCCTTCATAACTAGCACCTATTCCTCACTGGCTCTTGTAAAGAGAATGAGGTCATCAGCAAAAAATAAGTAAGATGCCGACCCCCTCTATTTAACTGAATAGGTTTCCATCTTCCCTGTTGAACAGCTAATTGAATCCCATGTGCTGCACATTCCATACACAACACAAACCAGTAAAAAGAAAGCGGATCCCCTGTATTAGACCTCAGGAGGGGGAAAAAGAATGTAACATTACCATTCCATAAGATTTTTATGGAGGAAGAATTGACACAATTTAAAATAGCAGTAGTGGGAGAACCTGGAATCTCCTTTTCTCTCAAAGTATCTTCTAGAAAGCTCCACCGAACCTTATCATAGGCCTTTTTCAGGTCAATTTTGACATCCATAAAACCCAATTTGCACCTCTTAATTCCTATCGAATGCATCATCTCTAGGCAATAATAATATTGTCAGTGATTTGTCTCCTTGGAACAAAAGAAGTTTCATTTAGGCCAATGACTTTTGGCAGAATCCTCTTAAGCCTATTAGCTATTACTTTAGTAATTACCTTATAAATCACGTTACAGAGAGCAATAGGCCTAAACTGAGAGATAGAAATTAGATGCTCAACCTTCGACATGAGGGATAACAAAGTTCGGGTCATAGAAGCATCCATCATTCCACTAGCAAAAAATTCTCCTAACTTCAGCACAAATATCCTTGGCAGCAATCGGCCATTGATTCTGAAAGAAACCTGCATGAAGACCAGCAAACCAGGGGCTTTCCACTGTTTCATGTTAAACAAGGCAATTCGAATTTCATCATCAACCACTGGAGAGATAAGGGAAGAGATATACTCTACAGAATAAGCTGGAAACATACCACAAATAGGATATTTAGGAGATTGAGACACTTCCTCTTTGTACAAGGAACCAAAGAAATCCAACGCCATCTGTTGGAAGTTGCTTTGATTATCAATCCAGTTCCCTGCCCATCCTGAAGAAGCTCAATACGATTTCTCTTATGCTTTTTCACAGTCCTCAGATGAAAAAAGGAGGTATTTACGGTCCCCCCACTCAAGCCATTCACTCCTGGACTTCTAATACCAAATCAATTGTTCTTTAAGCAAGATCATGTCCAGTTCTTTACGAAGAGACGCTTCTAAATCCACTAATCTAGCAGAATACCTCCAGCAGAATCTCGCCATGCCTATGAATTTTGATTTCCTAACAACACAACACGATGCTCTACTCTCATCACTATCATGCAGTGAACTTCCTCACTCATGCATTCATCAGCTTTTGGGTTTATTTTTCTACCTTTCAAAAAAAAAAAGCTTTATATTTTTAGTCTTAAAAAAATTATAAAAGTTTTAATTAAAAAACAAAAAATAAAATCTCTTGTAAGGTTATCATTTATATTTTTATAAAATTTAATAATCAGAAGTGCATTAGATAATTCAAAAAATAAAAAAGTTATAAATAAAATTTGACTTGATAATAATGAAAAATTTTCAAAAATTTATATAATTAAAATATAATTAATAATAAATAAAAAATTGTAAACTCATTTAAAGTGTTTATATATAAACAAAATAAATTTCTTATTTAAAATTAAAAAGGTTAAATAATAAATATTGATCTATGTTATAAAAATAATTTTTGATGGAGAATTTTTTATTTTTTTAAATATTTAAAGGTGTATGATGATTAACAGAGTCATATTTTTAATTTTTAATATGTTAATATCTATTTTTTAAGCAAATGTGTTTGCAGGACTAGGTTGGTCACAATACGGACATCCATAATTTTTTATAGTTTCAAATCTAATAAATTATTTAAATAAATAAAGAAATTAGCATTTACTTTTATTTTCCTTCCTTTCTAAAAAGAATTCAGAAATGTAATAAAAACTAAATTATTTTTTCTCTATATATATGAGTAAATTTTAACAATATTAAATAAATGTACATTTTTAAATAATTTTTTCAAATTTATTTAAAGAGAAATTTTATGGTTACTTAGTTTCATACAAAATATAATTATTTTGTTGTGAAAAATAAGATAATTTCACATAAATTTACCACTCATCCTATTAGATTTTCATAAAATAATTATTTTTTCATAAATTAGTTAATCACGAAAATTTTGTTAGGTTAGAAAAAAAATAATTTTTTCTTAAATAAAAAAGCACATATAATATTTTTAAAAAAATCTAAAAAATGAATTATGTATGGTAAATTTTGTTAAAAAATTAAAGGAACAAGTTTAAGTTTATTAAATATTATTTATTAAAATTTTTAAAATATATTATGTGTTTTTCTACATGAAGAAGTTTTTTTTTATTAATTTAGTAAAATTTTTATAATTAACTACTTTACGGAAAAAAAATATTTTATAAAAATCTCAAAAGATAAGTTATAAATTTATATAAAATTATATAATTTTTCATAATAAAATAATTATATTTTAAATGAAATCAAGTAACCATAATTGTTTAAATTATTCAAATGATAATAAAACCCAATTGCAGATTTACACATCAGCTTTTTAACAAAATTAAATTAATGCCTATCATCCTATAATAATAATAATAATAATAATGCCCATTGCATGTCTACTTTGCCTTAACCATCTTTTCTCTGTCTGTTTGTTTGTTAAAAAGATAAGCCACATTTGTTCTTTAAAGCCATTCAATGTGAACATATATCTATATGCTGCACTTTTAAAGACGCTCAAGAGACCAAAAGAAATCATCTAGAACACGTGCCTTCCCTTCATTGGCTGGCTTAGAATAAGTTTGTATAAAAATTTCCAAAACATGAGATGCATCACACTGAAGACAGGAGCATGGTCCAACCTTTGCAAATTCTTTTTACGTTCACCAAATGCCACACTACAAGAAAAAAAAATGAGATTTGAAACCGAATATCCATGAAAATCGATTTCTAAATGCATTTAGAAACTGATTTGAAGCCGATATATTCGGTTTCAAATTTACATGTTTATAAATAAATTAAAAATGGAATGTGGCGTTCGTTTCAAATTTTGAAACCGTTTTGCAACCGATATTCCGCTTCAAAGTTTACAAACGACATTAGGTCGGTTTCAAAATCTATTTCAATTTAGAAATCGATGTTTTCTGTTTCAATTAAAACTGAAACGGATTTTCGTTTTCAATCGGTTTCTAAATTGTCAACAAAAATACAACACTTTTTAAAACCGAAATGCATTCGGTTTTTAATAGAAACGGAAATTACGTTTCAAATCCGTTAGTAAAATTAGTTTGAAACCAAATGTTTTGCTTTTTGGATTAGAAATAGAAATTATCTGTTTCTAATCCGTTTCAAATTAGTGGAATTTTTTTTTATTTAATACATTATTTCTTGCATTGAAACATATAATAAAATATTAATTTTAAATGCTTAATGTCACAATATTTACAATATCAGGCTATCAAATATTAGTCAATATTATATAAAGATATGACAGTGAAAGGTGATGAAAATAATGTATTGTATGGAAAAATAAAATATCATAATAATAAAAAAACAAGCTACTTGTCATCAATAATATCATCACTCATCACCATTATCGGCCTCTCTACCATCATTCTGATGAGTCGCATCTGGAGCTGGGGCTGTAAACTGTGTACCCTGCATCATTTGTGCCATTATGTTTTGCATCATTTGTTGCATGCGCTCCTCCAGCGTCTGCTCGCGTTGTCGATATCTCTCCTCCAACATTAGCTCGCGTTGTCGGTATCTCTCCTCCATTGCAGCCAGACTATCTTTTAGTGTTGTGACAGTTTGATGCAATTGTTGAATCTCTTCCTCCATTGCCTTTGACTGAGCGCGATAGGATGCAATAGAAGATGATCCATGCGATGAGCAAGGGTAGAAAATTGATACTTGGGATCCAATGCCATAAACCCTGTTATTCTTCTCCCTCCCCAAAAAAAAAAAAAAAAAAAAACTTGATAATACAGTGCCACCTCATCCACAGTAGGAGGGTTGCTGCACCCCTCTTGTGATTGAGATGACTGCTCCTTAAGTGCCAAAAATGCATCCTGCATAAGTCAACACACATGTTTCAAATACATTTGTCTTGGCAATTGAATAAACAAACTCAATTATTCATTTTTTTTTTTTTACAATTGAAAGACAAATAAAATAATTGTTAACTTACCTTAATTGATTGCACTCTTGCATCAACCATATCAGAGGTGCCCTTCCTAGTATGGGTCTTATGGAAAAACTCATAGGGAAAAGGTCTTCGGCCAAGCTAGGCTTCCTGAAAAGATATAATGATTTTAATGATGTTTATAATAATGTTTGATTAATCACTACTAATATGTAGACAAACATTAACAAAACCAATAAATATGAAATCACATCATTTTATCTGTGTGAGTAGCATGTGAAACTGAACCCCCTGTGTGTCTAGAAATGCCTGCCCTAACTCCCCCTATCTCATTATAGCGATTAGCAGTGAACTGATGGCTCTTAGCTTTGAACTCTGGGCTACTCCATGCCTCCTTCCATTTTTGCATTGTACTATCAGGCACGATGACCTTGGATTTTCCTTTCCTCACATTGCATATTAGTGCCTTGTAGCGCTCTGCAGCTTTGCGCTTTCAAGCTTCCTTTACGAGTGGAGTTACCTCCTACCAGTCAAAGTATTTCTGTAATAAAACAAATAAAAATTAACACAATTGTATTAGTATGATAATATTTTAAAAAAAAATTTACCGTATTTCCCCTTAATTTTGGACAATCTAGCCTAGTTATTAGGCATTAATTACACCTGTTAAAAACACTTCATATATTCTCAACAACAAACAACATCCACCCCAACTACAACAACTCACAATAATATATATTTTCAACATCCGCAACACACAAATTGTACATATAACATTTAAGCATTAATATACTTCAACTGTGTTCTTTTACGTTAATTCACAAATTCTCATCATTTAAATAATATTTATTCGTAACATTCTTTTTGGAGGTTTCATAAACTATGCAAATCATTATCTGATAGCTAATTATATTTAAATATTTATTTTTTTTACTTGAAATTCATCCCAGTAAAACTCCTTTGTCTCAGGTGTGATAGTCTTCCAACAGTGCCCCTCTGGGTCCATCCTCTCCTTGAAGATATTCTTCATCTTCTTAGCACATTCCTCAGATGGATGTAACTTGTATACAAAAAAGACAACAAAAATATTGATTTTATGCAAATGTAGAAACATGGTACTTCAATTGCCAATGACAAGTAATACCAAATTATACATAAAGTTAATTAATTTTTAATACTTACGCGCCATTAACAAGCTTTATTCGTTTCTTTCTTCCAAAGGTAGTGAGTGATAGGCCATCAATTTTTTAATTTTTTTCCCTATTTTATTTGTTATTTCAAAAAATTAAAAAAATATTAATTATTTTTTAACTTTACTTTTATTATTATTATTATTATTCTCAAAATATTTATTTTTTTCACATATTTTTACATTTCAATGATATTTTAAAGAAAATTTAATTAATTTTGAATATTATTTTTATAAAAATATATTATCTAATAATTTTCTTAATTCTTATAAAAATTTTAAAAAATTATTGAAATAGAATGGAGCTAGTATGAATTTAATATTCATTTGTAAATATTTTATAATTTTTTATAAAATATAATTAATTATTAATTTAAATTATTTTAATAGGATAGGTTTATGCAAGACATTTCTCTAGAATAGTTTAAAAAAATTAATATAGTTGAAAAAAAATTTAATATAATATATATGTTTGAAATTAAATTGTCCCCTATAGTTTTATGAAAATAAAATTAATATAATTCTATATATTTAAAATTAAATTAGATAAAAATAAGTAGATAATACTTTAATTTTTGAAACCGAAAAGTAATCGGTTTCTAAATACATAAAAATTAGAAACCAATGTAAATCGGTTCCTAATTTGACTTTAAATTTTAACCTGTAGATTTATTTTGAAACCAACACAAATCGGTTTCTAAAAACATAGAGAGGAAAATAGAAATTGATAGAAATCGGTTTCTAACATAAACTTAAATTTTATTAAATAAAATAGATAATTAGATAAATTTTGAAACCGAAAGAATCGGTTTCTATTTTAACTTTAAGCTTTAGTAAATAAAATAGAAATTATATTAATTTAAAATCGATATAAATCTGTTTCTAAATATAATTAGATAACACTTTAATTTTTGAAACCGATATAAATCTGTTTCTAAATATAATTAGATAACACTTTAATTTTTGAAACCGAAAGTAATCGGTTTCTAAATAACTTATGGAATTAGAAACCGATATAAATCGGTTCCTAATTTGACTTGATAAAATTGATCGTACATTTAGTTTGAAACCGAAAAATATCAGTTTCTAAATATAACCAAGGAAAATAGAAACTAACAGAAATCGGTTTCTAACTGCACTTTTAAATTTATTAAAAAAATATATAATATATAAATTTTAAAACCGAAAGCTATCGGTTTCTAAGTGCAAAATAAGAAATTAAAAACCGACATAAATCAATTTTTATTTTGACTTTAATATTTAGTAAATAAAATAGAAATTATATTAATTTTAAAACCGACATAAATATGTTTTTAAATATAATTAGATAACACTTTTATTTTTGAAACCGACAATAATCGGTTTCTAATCTAACTTTATAAAACTGATCTACATTTAGTTTGAAACCGACATATATCGGTTTCTAAATATAACAAAGGAAAGTAGAAACTGACAAAAATTGATTTCTAACTTCTCTATAAAATTTATTAAATAAAATATATAATAAATAAATTTTAAAGCCGAAAACAATCGATTTCTAAATGTAATTGATGAAATAAAAAACTGACATGAATCGGTTTCTATTTTGACTTTAATATTTAGTAAATAAAATAGAAATTATATTAATTTTGAAACCGATATAAATCGGTTTCTAAATATAAATAGATTACTCAATTTTGAAACCGAATATTATCGATTTCTAAATTAAACATAAGTAAATTAGGAACCGACGATATTCGGTTTCTAATATGACTCAAATATAATGAATCTAGTCTTGATCCTTTAAATTAGAAACTGAAAGTTATTCGGTTTCAGAAATCGGTTTTTAAATGGTTTCTAAACCGATGCTAAATTTACCGTCAAAATGTGCCGCATAATTTAGAAACTGATGGTTTTCGGTTTCAAATTTCGGTTGCAAAATCGTTGCTAATCCGTTTCTGATATATTTAACTCGTTTTGCTCAATTTCCGTTTCAAAAGCCGTTTCAAATTACAAACTGACATTAATCCGTTTTTAAATTCGGTTTCTGTACTGATATTTTCTTGTAGTGCGAGACTGGCCTAATCCTTTTTTTTTTTTAAATTTGATCTCAAGAGGTTTTTTAGACAGAGACACACAAACATCTCTACTTTTCTTGCACCAAAGCTTTAGAGTTTCGGATTAACTCGCCTCTACGTTTGTGTTTTATTTCGGTTCGGTTTGAATTGATCAGTTTTTTAGTTTTGTTGATTTTTTAATTTAGACTTGATTTTCAAGTTATTTGATCTGATTTTGACCTTGGTTTGAACTACGGATGGCAACGGGTAATATACCCGTGAAAATCACCCTATCCGAACTCGTCCCAAACCCGATTAAAATTTATTCTCAACTATCCGAACCCGTCTCAAACCCGATTGTTATTATCCGAAAAATATCCGAACTAGTTTAATTTTACATATTTAATTAATAATCTATATAAAAAAATTATTTTTATTAATAATTTATATTTTAAAAATTTAATAATTTCATAAAATATTTCAGTTTTATTTTATATAAAATAAAATATATAAAAATTTATAAATATTATTAAAAAAAACATATATTTTATATTTAATTAAATATATATTTAAACGGATTCGGGTAACAGATACTCAACATACAAAACTCAAACCCCACCCGAACCCGTCACGGATATTAAATTCAAACCCAAATTCGTCCCAAACCCGTCTTATTAGTGTTCGGTCTGATCGGGTATTCGCAAAAATCCGACCTGTTGTCATCCCTAGTTTGAACCTAATAACTATTAATCAATGAAATGAAATAATTTATATGCACAAAATTATATATAATTCATAAATTTTTTATAAAAATAAATCAAATTTAAAAATCAATAAAATAATTCAATTCAATTCGATTTAATCTATTTTTTCTCTTCAAAATTGAATCGAACAGAATAATTAAAATTTTTAAAATGTAAAATCAAATCGAACCGAACGAAATTAAAGTGGTTCAATTTAATTTATTCAGTTCAAACCAAATAGCACTCATCCTTACTTTTTATCTTTCCAATAAGGGAATAGTCGAGAATTCTCTACTATTCTAGTTTTCTTTTTGTGGCATCTTTGGAAAAGTAGGAATAGCCATATTTTTAATAGGCAGGAAATTCCATCTTGCCAAGCTATTGCAGGGGCGTTAAACTATTATGATGATTATATGGCGGCTCAGTCGCAATTACAATCAGTGCCGGTTAATTCTACCAATATTTAGTCCACCAATCTCTAGGGATTTGGATCCCTCTAGTTGTGGGTGTGATTAAAGTGAATATTGATGCGTCTGTTGTAAACCATAGAAATGAAGGTGCCATTGATACAATAGCTAAGAATCATCAAAGTATCCCAGTGGTTAGTCTTGCAGGATTTAGAAAGCCATCTTCGATCCTTTTACTCTTGAAAGTCTTGCTCGCAGTGAGGCAGTTATGCTGGCGAAAGCTAAAGAATTCAAGAATTTAATGGTGGAAGGTGATTCTCAGCTATCGATCTAAGCACTCAAAGGAAGGAGCATTCCTTTAGCAATTTAGAACATCATAGCTAACATCAAGAGGAAAGCCTTTACTATCTCCTTCTCCTTTTTGTCAAAAGGACCTGCAATCAACTACATGACTCATTCCTTAGCTTCAAAAGCGCTTCATAATACTTCTTTTATTTGCAATTCGATGGAGTAAGTGCTTTTTGTTTCAGCTTTGTTGCCACCTTAATAGTGGTGTTTTGATTATCTTTTATTAAAAGAGAAACCCATTTTCTTACACGTGGTCCCAAGTCCCTTATTTATTCAATGGACATGTAATTCACAATTGAAGCCAAATTGCTTAACTGACTGAAGGCATTTGTGCTTGATTTAATTCCAAAACATGAGCGGTATCATAAAAACAATATACATGCCCCATGATTTGCAACTTCATGGTCTTAGTGCCCAAATGACATGTTTCTTACCATGGTAAAACGCGTTGCTTCTGTTTGCACCATAATTTAGTTTTATAATTTTGAGTTTAAATTAATTAATGAGTTTAAAATATAAAATTTAATTGTCCAATTAAAAATTAAGCTAAAAGCAATTAAGGTAGTTATCTAAATCAATGGGTAGTTACTTAGATGAAGGAAACATTAATTTTACTACAGGGAGCTAGAGAAAGAAAATTTAGTAAAATGCTTCTGATAAAATAAATGAAAATGGCCAATCATTTTCTTAGCTATATGATAATATTTGCAACAAGCAATTACAGATTTCTGTTTTTAATTTCTTTTATTTTTATAAAAAAATAGGACTCTTTAAGTATGGCGGTTATTGCTCCATAGGTTTGAGGCCTAAGATCACCCGTTAATATCCTTGATTTGACCTCTCCCCACGAAAGGGATCAACTACCAAATTCGAGGTGGGTCTTAGTAGGGCGCACATTGAGACATACCACAGTGAATCTAGGCACACTCCTAAGTAGAAGTAATATTTAATCATTATACTGATATGAGGAATCGAATACAACAATGGAACCTTGCCACTCCATCTGACCTATTATCAAACTATAACACTTGGTGGTTCTTCGAGATCCCACATCGTGTGGTTAGGGTGTGCATGCGTGGGTTATATAAGACCAATGACTTTATTAAAATTGTTATAGTTTTAATAGTGGGACAATCGTATCTCTGATCCAGGTGTGTGTGTTCTGCATTTGAGAAAAAAAAAAAAAAAAAGCCAACCTGAATGAAAAATAAGGGAGAGGTGAGTATCCACAGGGTAGCCTTGGTTGAGGCTCGCAAGTGGGCTAGGCGTGGCTAGAGGCTGGTCCATTGGAATCTCACATCGTGTTATTAAGGTGTGCATGCGTGATGTATATAAGACCAAGAACTTTATTAAAATTGTCATAGTATTAACGGCAATCTAATCTTGTCTCTAACCCAAATGTGTGTTCTGCCTTAAAAAAGAAAAAAAAAAAAAACCACTACACTTAGGTGATAACAAGCAATTAAAGTGAAGTCCTCAAATTGGTCGCATTGAAATAGTTTATGGGGTACAAACATGTAACACCCCAAATTTTATTATTTATGAGTATTTTTGGTATTTTAATTTTATTTAAATTTTAGGAATTTTTTTGAGATTTTTCGGATTTTAAAAATCGGGTTCGATTTTCCGAAAATATAAACTTTGATGATTTTTAAAAATTAATTTAAAGACCACGTGGCAAAACTAAAAATATATTTGGAGTCTACGTATTTTTCTGAGTTTTATGGAATTTTTTCAGAATTTTTGGACCTCGTTTTGGTCCGAGGCGCAGTAAAATTCAAAATTTTGTATTTCGAATCGAACCGGCCGAATCGAACCGGACCGGATCGGACCGGTCGAATCGAACCGGCTCCCTTTCCTTTTTCTTCTCCCGCGCGCGTCGTCCCTCTCTTTCTCTTTCTTTTCTCTCTCCTCCCCTCCCTGTGCGTCGCTCCTCCGATTTCTCGGCCAAATCCGTGCGTCCGGCCACCGATTGGACCAGGTCTTGTGTCCAAAATCATCTACTCGGCGAGAGCTTTCCATAGACACCAAGAACGCCGAAATCCATCAAGCGGATTGTCCGATTTTAGCTCGGGAAGATTTTAGCCCATTTCAACTTTTGGGCTAGATTTCTCGAAAACCGTGAATCCCACGAGGAAACCGAGGCCACCAGCACGCTCCATTCGTCGAGAGCTTCACAACGACATAAATTTCGAATTTTTCCGATACCGTTTTTCGGTGGGTCCCACGGAACTTCGCAGTGTATTTTCGACCATTAAATGAGCTTAGAAAATTCTGAAAAATTTATGTACTAACCCCCGTGTTATGGGCTTCGTGTAGGTATCCTCGATTCGCGGAAATTCGACAGTTGACCGGGTCTGCAAATTTCGGGCCGACATGCACTGCACGAAAAGTCTCGAATTGGACCGAGGTTTTGGCTAGCCCCCCATTGTCAGACGTCCCGAGCGCGTTCCCGAAGTCGGAATCGGCAAAGGTAAACCTGAACCTTGCTTTTTCGTAATTTTCTAGTGCTTAAATAGGATTAAAAAACCATAAAATATTCGTGGTAGCTTAGAAAATTACGATTCTTTTTGCAATAGCTTAGTAATATTGCTAAGGACCGCGGGGCAAAGTTTTATAATTTTTAGAGCTTGTTTGGGTAGTTTTTGCAAAAATGATCAATAATAAGGACTAAATTGAAATTTTGCGTGTTGTGATGGATAATTGATTTGATGGGCCCAGGAGGGGCTGAGTGATATGATTGAACTGTTGATATATGGATTGTGAATATAGAAGTGCGTTTTTAGCCCTTTTGCAGGTTGGGTAGGTCCTAGGTATAGGAGAGACTCTGCCGGATTTTCGGCACGACTTAGGACGTACTTGATCTTTTTCTTTGTTGTATTGAGTCAAATTTATTAAATATATGTAATGTAATTGTCAGTGAGCGGATGACCTTCTTCCTCCGCCCACAAAGAATTTGTCGTCAAGTTTGTGAGTAAAATATTAATTTTAATTGTAATTTCGATATTATTATATGTTCAGCATGCCCATGCATCACTTATATGCATATATTTATGTAGTTAAACTCTAGGCACGATTTATGATGCATTGATAAATGTTAAAGTGCCATGAGTGTTGTTGTGGTAATTTGGAGCAGTGTGCGTGCGTGTGATGTGGTGTGGACTATGGATAGGACGGGTAGACACGGCTTGAGTTCTTCGCTGGGACCCGGTCCTTCGGGGTAGACACGGCTTGAGTTCTTCGCTGGGACCCCGATTTGGTATTAAGCGAAAGTCCGGCTTGAGTTCTTCGCTGGCACCAGGTTGGATTTAAGAGAGCTGTATAGGGGATCAGCTCCCAAAATATTATGATTGATGCTACAGGGTGCGTGAGTGCTCCAAATTACCTTTTTGATGCTATGATGTGAATATGATGTTAATGTTGCATTTCACTCTCAGATTGCATTAGTTTGAGATAGTTATAGAGATTATAGTTAAGATTGATATTTTACTCTCTCGAGTCGAACGCTCACTCTGTTCAAAAATTTTTACAGCCACGGAGGATATTTTGTTCAGGTTAACTCGCTTACCTCGCAGGTTGTTTATCAAAATTTGTGTAATTTTAATTACTCCTAGAATTTCCGCATGTGTTAGCAGAAATTATTTGATTATGGTCTGTAATATTATTATCATGTTGGACCTGTAAACTAAATATGCTATGCATGTTTGATGGATTGGATGAGGGAGCTGAGCTCCCATTTATTTTATGTTAATGAGTATGTGGAGGGTGAGCTGAGCTCCCCAAATGACTATATATTGTGTTTACAGGTCGGGTGAGTCAAAAACTCCCCGTTGGAAAGTCCATTTTATGGCCGGACTCTGTCCGTTTGTTTTCTTGATATTGGGCCCAAATGGGCCTTAGAGTTGGGTTAATGAACAGTTAGGCTTACTACAGGCCTCGGGGGCTTTAAGCTGGCCCAGGTCCTAGTGCCGGTCCGGCCCATAGGTTGGGTCGTGACAAAACAATTGGTTTGACATTTTTCTGTGGCATATGGTAAAATGTATTTATTATTATATGCTTTCTACTGGAAATACAAATTCTAAGTGGATCAAATTTGCCTTGTTGCTTTATCTATTAAAAATAATAATTTATAAATTATCATTTAATAGTTTCATATAATTATGCAAGCAAAGAAATACAAAATTAAAATTACCCCTATTTGATATTTCAATTAATATCAACATACCAAAAATATTATTTAATGAAGTAATTTAAAAAAAAAAAAAGGCATGTAGCCTTATTAAGTTTCTTTAATATAAAACAATGTGGCAGCCAATTTAAGTTGATATATTGCAATTGTTAAGAACATCTAAAAAAATTCATTTTATAATTTTATAGTATTTAATTAGTTATCATAATAAATTTATAAAAATATTTTAAATTAAAGTTTTATATTAATAAATTTATTTTTAATTTTTATAATAAATTATGACATGAATAATAATTTTAACTTTCATTAGTATTCATATATAATATAATATATCTATAAATCACAACTATAAATTAATAAAATGCACATAAAACACACATATTATGAAAATTAGTATATAAATGATTAGATAATAAAATTATATATATTTTTAAAATTTAACTAATTAATATTATTTATATATAATATTAATTGGACATGATGACGTATATGTGTGGCCGCTGGATCAAATATTTATCCATATAATTGAAGAGGTTAGTTAGTTGATCTTAAGATATAAAAATAATAATATAATAATATACATGTAAGCGGCTTTTGTCGGTGGAAATTAATAATTATATATGCTTAATACTACAGCTAAGATGGCCAATGGTTTGAATAGGATTAAATTTGCAATTTTGATTTAAAATTTAAAAGGATTAGAATTAAAATCACATGGTTCTTTTTGATTCAGCTGCAATTTTTATGTATAGCTATTACCAAAACTATTAATCGAGTATTAGATGCAGTAATAAGATCTATTATATTTTTAAAGAGAAAATAAATTTAATTATTAAAAAAAATATTATTAAAATAGATAATTATAAACCTTAAAAAATTAATTTTGTATGATCGTAAAATAAATAACTATAAATTAAAACTCTTTCTCTTAAAAAAATTATATATTTTTTTAAATTTATAAGTATTCTCATTAGTGATTTTCTCTTTAATTTTTTTTATTTTTATGCTTTTTTAATAATTTATTAATTTATATTCTTTCAAAATAAATTTTCAATATATATACTCAGATCGTAGATTTTGAGTTATTTACTTTCTTCTTAATAAGGATTTATTTTATTTTATCTTTTTCAGTTTTATTGAATTGTTCCTTTGAGTTAAGAATTTATTCTATCTCATTTTACAGAGTATTTAGATGTGCTATTTATTTATTTAAATAGAGTACAGTATGAGATAAATATTTTCTTTAATAAAAGGATAAAATTTAAATGTTATTAAATTATACTTATTAAAAAAAACCATGTAATCAAAAAATAGTCATAATCTAAGAACATAAACCGCAATTATCAAGAAAATAAAATTTCTGAGCCTTTAATGTCAAACATCACTTAATAAGCTATGCTTAATTTGGCAAACAAATATTAAAAAAGAGATAAATTTTGATAATTGTCCTGAACTTATCTAGTTATAATATTACAGTCCTTCAACTTAAAATTGTAACATAAAATTTCATCAACTTTTAAATTTTGCACAATAAAATCCCTCTAACCTTCAATTACTAATTTTACAGTTAAACACCGACTTGGACAGTTTCAACATAGAGTTTAGTCAATATTTTTCTTTTCTCTCTCAAGTCATATGTAAATTGAATATTATTTTCTTTATATATATAATAATTTTTTAGGCATAAAGAGAATAATTTTACACTTTACATAAGAGAAGAAAGAGAAACTTTGACTAAATGCTATGCGAGAATTGTTCATATCAGTTTCTAACTAAAAAATTAATAATTGAAAGTTAAAGAAATTATATTATGTAAAATTTAAAAATTTAAAAAATTTTATATTACATTTTAAAATTAAAAAATTATAATATTATAACTATACAAGTTTAGAATAATTATTAAAATTTATCTATAAAAAAAGGTGGTATATCTTAGAC
The DNA here is from genome assembly GCF_030052815.1 of Hevea brasiliensis. Classification (NCBI taxonomy): domain Eukaryota; kingdom Viridiplantae; phylum Streptophyta; class Magnoliopsida; order Malpighiales; family Euphorbiaceae; genus Hevea; species Hevea brasiliensis. The sequence goes on from NC_079509.1 coordinate 50,216,047, forward strand.
CGTTGGGGTGGCCTGGGGTGTCGGCAAAATGTAAATTTTTGGTTACTTGTTAAGAGGAAGGCGAGTGGGCAAGTCTCTGGAGTCTGGACAGCTCATCTGCACATGGAGAAAAGAGAGATATATTAGCAAAACGGTGACGTTGGATGGGCAAAAAGGTGAAATAGTAGAATATCCTACCTGCCGTTGGTTGGACGAGACCTTTCACTTCAACAACCCTCAATTTAAAAAAAAAAATGGAAAAAAGAGCGATGCATAAGAAAAGGTAAAGGTAAACAAAATCAATCTACAATTATCTTATCACTCTAAATAAATGAAAATTATTAAATTATAAAAAGTAAAATATTTATAATTAATAATTAAAGTGTAATTAAATTTAGAAATATTGAAGCTGGAGTAACATAGAATATTTAAATAAATACAACAAAGGTGGAAATAGAAATTTAAATAAGCGGGGTCAATAAATTTTTATTTTACTTGATTAAAAAAATATTATATATAATAATAAATTAAAAATATAATGCATGCAAATTTTTAATATGTAATGATAATAGAGTAAAAATGTTATAAAATAATAAATTATACTATAATTTTAAATTTATAATTGTATATTCACAATATATTAAAATTTTAATCATAATTAAAATTTAAAATATATTAATCAACTATAAATAGAAAAATTAATATCATAAAATAAATTTTAATAATTATGATATTTTACAATTATTTTAGCACATAAAAATTATTAAAATTATGATTCCATATTAAAAGTAGTTCTCTCCTTATCTATACTATCTAATAGAATTTAAATATAAAATATTTATATGCGTATATCAAACCTTTACATATCATTTAAAAGATTAAAAATAAAATTTTATAAATAAATTATATTATTACAAAATGTGTAAATTTGAATCTTTTTAAATATGTCAATCCAAAATATAAAATTGACACTAATTTATTTTTTTATTAAATTTAATGAAATTAATTTATTAAAAATATTTTACATGTTATATATTTTAAAATTTATTTACAAAGTAGCATTTAGCATGTTGAAAATAGCTTATATTATTTGCAAATTAAGATTTTTTTCCTTAATTACATTAATCATTAAGAATCAATCACTTATTGCCAACAATTAATTATAATTAATTTAATGGAATTAATTTAATTAGTAAGAATGAATATTTTTATGAATCAAAATATAATTTTATTTAAATTAATATTTTTAAAGTAATAATATTATTAAATGTACTTAAATTATTGTGAAAGTTTCCCCTTAAAATTCTTCAAAAATAAAATTTAAAAATAAAATTTTTATAATTAAAGAAAACAATATTAATTAGTATGGGAAAGGTTTATAATTACTAATTAGAGTATGGTTTGGTTAGACAGAGTGTCTTTGTCCATTAGTGGACGAGTCAGTGTCACAAACCACACACCAATTTAAAATTGATTACAAAAACGATATATATATTGCTAAAATAATAATTTTTTTATTAAAAAAAATTGAAAAGAATAATTCCACATGTTGAATGCTACGTTATTATTGACTCGCCACCGTCATCCGTCTCCACTGCCCACCCACTCCATCCATCCTTTGCCTTTTAACGCTTCCTCACTCCACCATCCTCTCCTCCTCTTCCTCCTCATCCTACTTCACGACCACCACATTTGCCGCAGTGGCTCCTCATTCACCTCTTCCTCTCTGATCTGCCCTGACTGGGGGTGCGTAATTGCTCTCTCTCTTGCTTTCAATTTAACAGCTGAGCTGACTGAATAAAACAGAGAAGAAAACGAGTATGTACGGAAGGGATCCATGGGGTGGTCCGCTGGAGATAAACGCGGCGGACTCCGCCACCGACGATGAACGGAGTAGGAATCTGCAGGAATTAGACAGGGCTGCTTTGTCCAGGCCTTTGGATGAGACTCAGCAGAGCTGGCTTCTTGGTCCAGCTGAGCAGAAGAAGAAGAAGAAGTACGTCGATCTTGGCTGTATCATCGTCAGCCGCAAGATCTTCGTCTGGACCGTCGGTACTCTTCTCGTCTCCGGCTTCTTAGCTGGCTTCATTACTCTCATCGTAAAGACTGTGCCTCGTCACCACCATTCTAAGTCTCCGTCGGATAATTACACTCTTGCACTTCACAAGGCACTCATGTTCTTCAATGCCCAACGATGTAATGTTCTTTTCTTTTCCTTAATCTGATCTCTCTATGTAATCTCTGATTCTCATTAGATCTGATCTCGTCTCTTTTTCATGTAATTGATTCAGCTGGGAAGCTCCCGAAGCACAATAACGTTTCGTGGAGAGGGAATTCTTGTGTGAATGATGGGAAATCGGCGACAGGAACTATTTTCAAAGATCTCGCTGGTGGATATTATGATGCTGGAGATGCTATCAAGTTCCATTTTCCTGCATCTTTTGCTATGACCATGTTGAGCTGGAGCGTTATTGAGTACAGTGCTAAGTATGAAGCTGCTGGGGAGCTCAATCATGTCAAAGATATTATTAAGTGGGGAACTGATTACTTTCTCAAGACTTTCAACCACACTGCGGATACCATCACCACCATTGCTGCACAGGTGATTCTATGCTTACACTTATAAGACTATACATATCATATCTTCTGTGTTTGTTTCAGCTGCTGATAGTAGTATCATCCATTATCTATCCACTCTTATCATGTTTCCAAATGTTGTAATTGAATAACCCAGATGACCTCTTATTACCTTTGATGCTTGATTTCACAATGGAAATACTATATCAGTTAATCTGCTTAGAATTATTGTTTTTGTTATGGGTCTGTGGATTTCTTTGGTGGGATTTTGAGTCTGATGTGTAAATTTCCCTGGCTTTTCAACAGGTTGGTTCAGGAGATACTTCTGGAGGCAATTCGTCTCCTAATGATCATTATTGCTGGATGCGGCCTGAGGACATTGATTACCCGCGGCCTGTTACTGAATGCCATAGTTGTTCCGATCTTGCTGCAGAAATGGCTGCTGCCCTAGCTTCTGCATCCATTGTTTTCAAAGATAACAAAGCCTACTCACAGAAACTTGTCCATGGTGCTAAAACTCTCTATAAATTCGCAAGGGAAGAGCGAGGTAGATATAGTGCAGGTAGTTCAGAAGCTGCCATTTTCTATAATTCAACTAGCTACTGGGATGAGTTTATATGGGGTGCAACTTGGCTCTACTATGCTACTGGGAATTCTTCTTATCTTCAGCTTGCTACTACTCCTGGTTTGGCCAAGCATGCTGGTGCTTTCTGGGGAGGGCCATACTATGGTGTGCTTAGCTGGGATAACAAGCTCACTGGTTGTCAGGTCTGTTATTGAAGTTTCTGATTACCCTGTTTTCATCAATATCATCTAACTCTGCAAGATACATATATTTTGGCAGTTAATCTTTCTATTTTCATGAGATATGTGACAATCTTGTTTTATTGCATACACATACGAAGCATCTTTAGATTTCAATCTGTTAAAAGACGGCTACAGCTTTCCTTGGTTTTTGTTTGATATTTGAGCCTTGATGAAGGTTTTTGTTTAATTCCACCTATTGCTCTAAAGGAACTGATATCTTCTTGCAAATTTTTTTCAAAACAAAATTTCAGCCAGGCATTTATGTGCTTGTGTTTTGGAAAAGTTTTATGAATTTAAGGTTCCCTTCGCTTAAATGAACTTTTAAATCTCTATCTGTCTCTCTTGTTATGATACCAACTTAAACAACTACCAACTGACATCTAATTATTTCCACATTTTGTTATAATGGCAATGATGCTTTTCCATTTAGATGCATTTTTATTTTTGCAGTAAATCAACTAGGATGCGTAGCTCATATTAAACTTACCTATTTCATGATTTATGAACTGAGAAATTTTCTGCAGATATCATATCTGTTTTGCTGATGTGATCTTTGTCTTATGTAACTAGGTGCTTTTGAGTCGTTTGAGACTGTTTTTGAGCCCTGGATATCCATATGAAGAAATATTAAGTACATTTCACAACCAGACCAGCATAATCATGTGTTCTTACCTGCCAATTTTTACAAGCTTTAACAGAACCAAAGGTAAACCATCTCATATTTTGGCTGGCCGGCCCATGTTCATATTGATAAGTCTACTTTTTGGGATCTCATTGTATTTCTTTGATAATGTCTTATAGGAGGATTGATCCAGTTAAACCATGGAGCACCTCAGCCACTTCAGTATGTTGTCAATGCGGCCTTCCTTGCCACCCTATTTAGTGATTATCTCGATGCTGCAGACACACCTGGATGGTACTGTGGACCAAATTTCTATTCGACTGAGGTCTTGCGTGAATTTGCCAAAACCCAGGTATGTCATCTGTGCTATTCATCAATAAGGTTGTCCGCATTCCGCAAAGGAATGTGTCAACAGACTATGGTCAATAACTTCGTTATTTGTTCTGTTGTTTTGGCAGATTGATTACATCTTGGGCAAAAATCCTCGGAAAATGAGCTATGTTGTGGGTTTTGGTAATCACTACCCAAGGCATGTCCATCACAGGGGTGCATCCATCCCTAAGAACAAGATCAAGTACAACTGTAAAGGTGGATGGAAGTGGAGAGACTCCTCAAAGCCTAACCCAAATACAATTGATGGAGCCATGGTTGCTGGCCCTGACAAGCGTGATGGTTTCCATGATGTTCGTACCAATTACAATTACACAGAACCAACTCTTGCTGGCAATGCAGGTCTAGTTGCAGCACTTGTCGCTTTGTCAGGTGGCAAGACTATTGGAATTGACAAAAACACAATTTTCTCAGCTGTTCCTCCAATGTTCCCCACGCCACCCCCACCTCCGGCGCCCTGGAAACCATAAGCTGCCTGTAATTTTTGAGTTAAAAGTATGTCGTGTGTGACTTATGCAAGAGGATTTTGCTGCAGCAGATCTTGAAACTCATATCCCTTTGGAAATTAAATATAGTGCAAATTTGAGGGGCACATAAAACAATGGATTAGACAATGTTTGTGAAGACAGTTGGCAAAGCCTGGTGGACTCGGACAAGCATTAAGAATTTGATGTTTTGTATCTTGGAAATTCGCTTTGTTTGCATTTTGTGATAATATACAAAGTATAATGTGTACGATATCAAATCTTGTATCCTCTGAAACATGTGAATCTAAACAGTTCAAAATTGATTAACAATAAACTTCCATTTAATGTCTAACAGGTACCTTGGCTGGAAGAGTGGTTCTCATTTTTTCTTTTCCCATTTGATTGTGCATCGTGTGCTAAATGTGCATATTTAGGGAAACAAGCTGCCAAGTTCTCTCTTTCTATGGCTTGCTTGCTTCTTCTATTTTTTTTTTTTTCTTTCAAGATGCTTGCATGATTTGCTCTTTCAACAAAAGTGATTGCTCCGAACATTATTTCACCCCTCAGGGCCATAGGAAAATTGAACAATGACAAGCATCTTTCGGCTTGCCCATTGTATTAGGCCGCTGTCCTAGTAAAGCCATTGTTTTCCATGCCCCATTTCCTTCTCAGATTTGCACGTGCTCTTTTTTTTTTTTTTTTATCTAAAACAAATTAATTTCCCATGCTCTTTTTTATTGGTTTACAATTGCATATTTCAGCCAAAATGTAGGGTATAGTGGAAGGAATAGTGGAGGTTACCATTAGTTTGAGAAACACATGTTGGAATTAATGTAGATTGCAGTGCAAATGTGTACTTCAATCATACACATCATTAATAAAGATGCTAAATCATTCATGTATTTTAACAACTAACTTTTTTTTTTTAATTTTAAAAAAATATAATTTAGTCCTCTATTTTTTAGTTCGTTAATTATTTAGTTTCTCTAGTTATTTTAAAGTTAAATTTTTCGCAATTTAACTATTCAGCCCTTGTAATTAAAATAATGATATAACTATTTAGCTCTTTGTAATTTTAAATCCATCAATTATTTACTTTTTTTTCTATATCTCTTTTCTCTTTTGTTATTAACTTGACCAAAAAAAAAATTTAACAAAAGGGAGTATACAGTTCACAAACAAAAAAAAAAGAAAACTAAATAATATATTTTTAAAATAGAGAGATTAAATAATTAGTTTCACTAAAATTCAGATATTAAATAGTAATTTTTTCAAAATTTTGTTAGCTTTTCATATCTACATCCAATAGCTGTTCTGATCATCTTAGAATGATTCTTGTTAGTGTTCTACTCATTGGACCTAATTACATATTCTATAGTCATTCTTGTTGAATTTGCAGTTGCAAAGAAGTAGGGTGGCTGAGAAATAAAAGAAACACAACAAAAGTACTAAGAGTAATTTTATCAAACACAAAGTGAGCCCAAAATATGAGGACTGAAAGATGATATGTTTATTGATTAGTAGCTGCTGTTTTATGCACAAATATGCATAACAAACTCCTAAAGGAAAGACACAACATCCTCTACTTACAGCACTATCAATTATTTGATGAAACAACTTTATCTAAAATGCTATGAAACAGGAAACTAACATATGACTAATTCAAAATTAATAACAAAATTTCCAGCATTACACTTTAACATTCCCCCCTTAATGCTGAAATCCATGACACCTAACATGTCTTTTAGATAGACAAACTTTTCTACTGGAAAAGCCTTTGTGAATATATCTGCAACTTGCGCATTTGTCTTGCAATAGACCTCTTTGATGCTTCCTTAATTTACCAAGTCCCTTATAATCTCGAGTTAGTATTTATTTTCTACAAAATTATTTTAAAAAAAACAATTTTAAAAAAAAAAATAATTATTATAAACTAAAACAAAAATAAAATAGAGTCAAAATCACTTCTAATGTTATTTTATTTATTTTTGTATTTAACTTACTTTAATTGTGAGATATTTATGAGTTCTCACATTGATGTATTTTATTTATTTTTATAATTTAAACTCCATACATTTTTAAAAATATTTTAATATATATATATATATATATATATATATATATATATATATATATATATATATATATATATTTAATTTTTATTAATTAATTCCTTAAAATTTTTATTAATTTCTCTAAATATTTATATAAAAAAATGCAATAGAATTTTATTTTTTTATTAATTGACCCCTCAAATAGAAAATTTAGTTTATAGTAATGTATATTTGTGATTTAAATTTAAATATTAAAATTATTTAATTATCATTAAATAAAAATAAAAGTTCAATTAAAATTAATTATTCAAATTTTTATATTACAAATTATAAAATTATTGTTTTTTTTTTCTCTTTTTATGGGTAAATATAATTTTTTTCTATATCTTTTCTCTCATTTTGCTTTCTCTTCTTTATTTCATATAAATTAAAAAATTTTTTATTTACATGTGTACAAATACTTAAAATTAGTATTCTCAATTCTCATATAAATTTTGAATTGATCAATTTAAATATAAATTTATTTTTATATGATATATTTACTTTATTATTTTATCAATTTCTTTTTTTTTTTTTATGTCTGTTTAATTTTAATGATTTTTTTAATCTAATATTATTATGGTATATAATCTAGCTATTTGAAATGCAGAGTAACTGAAGGGGAACCATGGTTTATTAGCAATAATCTATTGGTATTGACGAATTGGTCTCCGCAAATGCGATTAGAGGAAGTGTATTTTTCATCCTATCCATTCTGGTTACAAGTGCATGGCCTTTTGCTCAATCAAATGACGAAGCCAAATGCAATTACTATAGGCAAGCTGTTCAAAAACCTCATTGATGTCAATCTTGCTACGGATTATGATATTTCTGTTGGGAGCTGTCTGAGAATAAGGGTAGAGGTGGATTTAAAAAAACCTTTGTTGGAAGGATTCACTAATAAGAAACCAAATGGTTCTCTTGAAAGGATCCGGTTTGGATATGAGCATTTGCCAGACTTTTGTTTTATGTGTGGATTATTAGGCCATTTCATATAGTCTTGCCCCAATATTGCTATGGTGACAAATGAGGACAACAGGGGGAAGCGACAAGTGTATGGGCATTGGATGAAAGAAGAGATGTTTCTATCAAAATCACGACCATTGAGTCAGGTAAGGTACAAGGCAGCTTTTAAGATGGCAAACCTACAATTACAAAGATCTTATGGTGGTTCCAGCGGGAAGGCACTGGTGGAGCATATTTCACAAGCTCCAAGAAAGGAAGTCACCGAAATGTCTTCTCCAAATCCACAAAAAGTTCCTGTCTCATCAGCTCTGACACTTAGTCCAAGTAAGCATCTCGAGTTACCCTCCACCATCACCAACCAAGCCTTCTCTGACACACATCAAGCTGTCCCAGGTCAACGTGCAACCATCTTCTCTTTATCCTCTACAAGCACATTGAAGGAAACAATTTTATCTTTCCATTTAATGGAAAAGGAATTGGGAAAGAAGCCTGTAGAAACAATTTCTTATCCAAGGGACTTAATGCCCAAATGTAAGATTAACCCAATTACCTCACCTGTCACAAAAAAGCATAAAGAACTTTGTTTCTCAAACCTGAAACCCAACCCATGGCCCAATCTAGTCACACTCTCTAGCTTTTCTTGGGCCCAATGTCACACCTTAACCTTTTGTAAGGCATAACATGATCCCGTAGTATACTTAATGAATTACCAAATTTCACCAATCGATAACCCATTAAATACACTACAAGAAATTTTAAAACAATTATTTTCACTTTTTGAAGGTGGCGAGCACTTTTAGTAGGAATTAAAAACTTTTATTTGAAGTTAAACCACATATCAAATTTTCAATCAATTTAAAGTTTTCTCAAATTTTATAAAAATTTCGGCAGAATGCCATCTATAATTGGGAAAAACCAGTTCTTCAAAACCTGTGAAAATACTCCCAATAATTTCATTTCTCAACCCCAACCGCCAATATATTCTCAAATCAATACAATTCAACCAAATTTCAATTCAAAATTCACAACTCAAAAAATTTTTCAAAATAATTCGATAAACTCATAAACATTGCATTAAATTAAATTTACATAAACAAGTTTTAATTTACAAAGGAAAACAAAAAATAATATTATTACAAACTTTAATGTACAACTGCTCATCTAACTACTTAGATACATATGAACAAAATATTATTTACATCAAGTCAAATTTACAACGGTATAGATAAATACCCGTACAAAATCTTCAAACTGTGCTTCCCTATTTCTGTAGCAGCTTACTCTGCTGCTATGTCTTTTTCCCTATCTGCGACAGTAAAATAAAGCTATCGCTGAGTAAATTTTACTCAGTGGTGCACAATAAAATTTAAAAAGGTAAACATAAACCATTCATTGCCACATCATAATTTAAATTTTTCATAATTTTCAAAGCATTAATATAATACAAATTTGATCAAACAATTTAATAAACACAGTGTTGCCAATCAATAACACAACTTAGACCATGACACAAAATTTCCAAATATGCCATGTTGTACATTACGACAAGGCAAACTTACCCCACTAATCGAAATTAATGAGGGAGGTGGCTAGTTAGCTAATGAATACCCATCTAAACTCACCTCCGACTGACAAGCCAGAGAGGGAGGAAAATGATCAAATATCAAACTCAACCCCACAAGTGGAGGAGGAACATAGTAAGGGACTGCCATGCCAAGTGTATCAAAAACAATTTCAAAATCATATAATTCAACACTTCATGCAAAACATTAATCAATTTTCATTTCAAATTTCCATTTACAAAGTAGGCAACACAACATTTCTCAAAGCATTGTTTAGCATAAATTGCTCCAAAATGTATTCAAATAAATTTTCTAATAGCAAATCGAAAGTGAAAAGTTATTATGCACAAACCTGATGTGAGTTGCCTCTAGGCCTTGACTCAGTTTGCCCTATCCTTTTCCAGGTCTTTTTCAACTGAAACATGTAATTTACAATGTTTCAGTATCTTATCTCATAATAAATCCAATAATTTATTTCATACTTATTTAATTGTATCTCTACATAGGCCTAAATTGACATTTTCTAAACTTTGCATTTCGAGATTACTATTCATGATACTATTCTGGTCAAATTATTGATTTTCTTATGCTTAATAGGTATGTGAATTTCAATTACACCCACATACCAGATTTTGGGTGCCTATTTGTTGGTTTAGGTTGCCATTTCAATTTCTAGGTCTCCTAAGTTAAAACTCAATTTTCCAGTTTTGGTGCCCTATTTTGCACTGTTCCATTGGTCTAGTTATTGTGGAAATTTGGCTAAGTGTTCTTCATCAAAGTTGTTTCTTATTTTCTTATCTTTAATTCCCTTTTTGAATCACTCCATTTGGAGTTTTGTAGCCCAAGATATGGCCATTTAACTAAGGTTGGCCGGATTAGTGTTACCCAGAATTTCTGGGCATTTTACTGATTCTGGCAGTTTTGGGCAACTAACTTTAGGTGGCAAAATGACTTAGTTATGGGCAGAATTTGGGTTGTGTTCTTTATGAAAATTGTAGTGCTATATCATACCTTTCCAATGCCACAAAAATCAGGTCATTTGGACTTGTCTAGCCCAAGTTATGGCCAAATGAACAAACACTATTTATTTGGTCATTTTGGTACAGTGGCAGTGCACTACACCCGAGTTTAACCTAATTGTTCACTATGTTATGGTCATTTTCTGAGCATGATTCCTGAATGAAAAATGTGCCATTATATGTCTATTTTCATCCTCAATTGGCCTCACACCAATTGGGTTGGTAAATTTTCAGTTTTGGTCCCTGAAAGGGACCTAGGTCAAGCTGTCAGAATATGAACACTAACCAATCCGAATTGCAATTTGGTTCTATCAATTCACACACACCACAAATAGTCCCATTTGACCAATTCTAACCTTCATTAAGATTATTTGCATCCATTGACCATTTTCTACAATTTTTCTCCCAAATTCTAAGTGCCAAGAACCCTAACTTACACAATTCATTTAATTAATGAATTTAAAGTACATAATCAACATCTATACACTTAGTTACACTTCTAGACCCCTTTAATTTCATCAAACTCAACCAATTTTAACTCCCCCAAAGGCTGGCTGAATTTCATAATTAGTCCTCCATATTTCATTTGTTTTAATTTTTACCAATTCTAATTCAAAATATATGTTCAAAAGTAAATTTAAAGAGGGAATTAAGAACATCTTTACTAACCTTATGTGGAACCTTCCAATCTTCTTAAGCTCTCCAATTTCTTCCTTTCTTCCTCCATAAATCTTCTTATCAAAGCTCAAATACAAGTTTTAGTTAAGAATTCTTCAAATTCTATGGCTGAATTTTGGGTTTTAAGAAGCTTCAAATGAGCTTCAATGGTGGAAAAAAAAATGGAAAATGAGAGAGAGAGGAGTGAGAGGCTTGGACGGCACTTGATGGAGGAAGAAGACCCATTTTTTTTCTTTTAATTTTTAGTATTTATCTTGCTTTTGACTTAGTCAAATTTTGGTTAATTAAAATTGTTTTTATTGCATCATACATGAGGTAAGATGATGATGTAATAATCCACTTTTTCTTTTCTTTTTCTATTCTTCTTTAATTTTCCATAGTTCTTTAATTTAATTTACTATTTCGAAATTTTCATTTCTCCTATTTTATTGGACAGTTAGGTCAGGAATCACCTCTAAGGGTGAATTGACCAAATTGGCGCTCGCCTGTCTGATTCGGTTTGCAAGTTATTTGATATTTATTCCGGATCCCTGACCTAATTATTTGACCTGCTTAAAAATTTTTTTTCTATGATTTTCTCTTTTTCACTGTGTTTGCAATAGTCCTTAGGACAGCGGCGTCACATTTTTCAGTTCAAAATTCGGGTTAGGACTGACTTCGCAGTCACTTCCCGATAAGGTCACCCATCGCTGTGACCCTTGGCTCATTTAACTTTTTATGCTTTGTTTTTCTTATTTTTACTTTTCCATATGGTAATCACTATTTATTTTCGATCAGGGCTTTTCTATATGTCTTAAACATAGTTCTAGTCCTCTTAATTGTCCGCACCGACACCGGTCACTAGAACAGTATAATTTACCAGGCTATGCAAATATGGGTGTTACAATTCTCCCCCCCTTAAAAGAAATTTCGTCCGTGAAATTTTACCCAATATTCATCCTAAAATAGTTATACGTTTTGTTTTCTTATGTCTTTCTCACATTTCTACATAGCTTCATAGTCTAAATAATAGTCCATAACACTTTAACCAATACTATTTATCTAATCATTGGTCCTCTGACCATTCTAGTCAATAATCTTGTTAATATTCGTAACATTTCTTTATTACATCTGAACTAACTGTTCAACTTTTTACTTCCATAACTCTTTTATCTATCGATATTAAATAATTTATCGTATTCTAGGTGATGTCTTTCGCTAACAAACTCTTCCAAAACTGATTCTAAAAAGATTAGTCACTAACATATCAAAATTGATTTTTATACATATATATATCTTAATTAAAAATTGAGAAAATACCAGCAACAATGTCAGAAGTCTCATCCTCGTCCCTCTGCCGCATAGTGTATACTCTAGTTGAAGCATCACCTTGTTCTGGCTGATTCACAGTACTTTGACTTCCAGGTGTACTACCCCTACCTCTGCCTCTGCCTCTACCAACTGATGGTGAACTCTTTAGGGTAGAAACTTGGGCTGATCCTTTTGACGTAGTAAATGATCCATAACAGTGTGGACTTACACAATCCTTAACAAAATGACCTGTCCCTTCACAATTAAAACATGCTCTTATGGCTCTATAACATACCCCACTATGTGGTTTATCACAAGTTTCACAAAGTCGATTCGACAGCATATTTCTGGGTGTCTGCTGAGTTTGCTGACCGGATTGGGGTGGTTTCTGTCCAGAAGATCTACCTCTACCCGATTCGCGTGAGTTAGATCCTCCAAAATGTTTTCTTTTCCTCGAACTACTTTCTGTAGCTTGACCAGTAGCTTTTTCTGTTTTCTCTTTCTCTTGTGTGCTCTTTTTAATTGACCCTTCTAATTCTGTTCTTTCAAGTTCCAAAGCTTGTGTAATCAATTCAGAAAAATAATGGTGTCAGAACCCCACCACTTGCATTCTCAAAGTAGGCCTCAAACCGGTCTCAAATCTCTTGCACCAGTCTGTGGGAGTGGTGACCAAGCTTCCAGCATAGTGACTCAATCGAGAGAAGTCTCTCTCATACTCTGCTATGGTCCTGTCCCCTTGCTTCAAACTTAAAAATTCTTGTAGCTTTATGTTTACATAAGTGTTGGGGACCCATTTCTGTCTGAATTCCCTCAGAAAGTCTGCCCATGAGAGGACTGGTGACTCTACCAGGCTATGAGGGATGGTCTTCCACCATTCATACGCATCCCCTTGCAGAAGTGAAACTGAATATTCAAATTTTAATTCCTCGGCACATTGCAGCTTTCTAAATACCCTTTCCATCCGTTCTAGCCACTGTTCTACTTCCAGTGGGTCAAAGTGGCCTTGAACTCGATAGCCCAAAATTTTATTAATTTTTCATATTACCAAGTTGGGGGCTGTGGTTGTGTTGCAGGGGTTTGTGTCTGGGCTGGTGTTGGCACATTCCCAGCCATTTGTTGAAACAGTGCAGCCATCTACTGTGCAAACTTAACAGGAAACTATGGTGCAAACTGAGCAGGAAACTACGGTGCTTGAGGAGGAGCTAAAGTGGCTGACCCACTCACATTCTGGAGTGCTGGGGCTTCCTCTTGTGCCTCAGCCTCAACAGACTGTTCTACGGAATGATCTCCTTCTTCCATTCTGATTCCAGAAATTTTCTACTCCTTGATAACAAACATAAGGAGGTTGACCTCTGTTAGTGCATATTCATGATGTAAATATGCCATAGGTATAAATTAAGGACACTTGAGCAGTTGTACTTATCAAAGGAAATATTCATATGCATAGTCAAAAATTCATTTTAAAACCATGCTTTGATATCACTAAACATGTTACACCTTACCCCTTTGTAAGGCATAACATGATCCCATAGTATACCTAATAAATTACTGAACTTTACCTACCGCTAACCCATTAAATACACTACAAGGCATTTTAAAACAATTTTCTTACTTTTTGAAGGTGGCGAGCACTTTTGGTAGGAATTAAAAACTTTTATTTGAAGTTAAACCACATATCAAATTTTCAATCAATTTAAAGTTTATGTAAATTTTATAAAAATTTTGGCAGATTGCCGTCTATAAATGGGAAAAATCAGTTCTTCAAAACCTGTGAAAACACTCCCAATAATTTCATTTCTCAACCCCAACCGCCAATATATTCTCAAATCAATACAATTCAACTAAATTTCAATTCAAAATTCACAACTCAAAAATTTTTCAACATAATTCGATAAACTCATAAACATTGCATTAAATTAAATTTACATACACAAGTCTTAATTTATAAAGGAAAAACAAAAATAATATTATTACAAACTTTAATGTACAACTGCTTATCTAACTACTTAGATACATATGAACAAAATATTATTTATATCAAGTCAAATTTACAAGGGTATAGATAAATACTCGTACAAAATCTTCAAACTGTGCTCCTTTATTTTTGTTGCAGCTCACTCTGCTACTATGTCTTTTTCCCTATCTGCGACAGCAAAATAAAGCTATCGCTGAGTAAATTTTACTCAGTGGTGCACAATAAAATTTAAAAAGCTAAACATAAACCATTCATTGCCAAATCATAATTTAAATATTTCACAATTTTCAAAGCATCAATATAACACAAATTTGATCAAACAATTTAATAAACACAGTGTTGCCAATCAATAACACAACTTAGGTCATGACACAAAATTTTCAAACATGCCATGTTGTACCCACGACAAGGCAAACTCACCCCACTAATCGAAATCAATGAGGGAGGTGGCTAGCTAGCTAATAAATACTCATCCAAACTCACCTCCGAATGGCAAGCCAGAAAGGGAGGAAAATGATCAAATATCAAACTCAACCCTAAAAGTGGAGGAGGAACATAGTAAGGGACTGCCATGCCAAGTGTGAATAAAAAACAATTTCAAAATCATATAATTCAACATTTCATGCAAAACATTAATCAATTTTCATTTCAAATTTCCATTTACAAAGTAGGCAACACAACATTTTTCAAAGTATTGTTTAGCATAAATTGCCCCAAAATGTATTCAAATAAATTTTCTAATAGCAAATCGAAAGTGAAAAGTTATTGTGCACAAACCTGATGTGAGTCGCCTTTAGGCCTTGACTCAGTTTGCCCTATCCTTTTCCAGGTCTTTTTCAATTGAAACATGTAATTTACAATGTTTCAGTATCTTATCTCATAATAAATTCAATAATTTATTTCATACTTATTTAATTGTATCTCTACATAGGCCTAAATTGGTATTTTCTAAACTATGCATTTCGAGATTACTATTCATGGTACTATTCTAGTTAAATTATTGACTTTCTTATGCTTAATGGGTATGTGAATTCTAATTACACCTAAATATCAGATTTTGGGTGCCTAATTTGTTGGTTTAGGTTGCCATTTCAATTTCTAGTTCTCCTAAGTTAAAATTCAATTTTCAAGTTTTGGTGCCCTATTTTGCACTGTTCTATTGGTCTAGTTATTGTGGAAATTTGGGTAAGTGTTCTTCAAAGTTGTTCCTTATTTTCTTATCATTAATTCCCTTTTTGAATCACTCCATTTTGAGTTTTGTAGCCCAAGATATGGCCATTTAACTAAGGCTGGCCAGATTGGTATTACCCAAAATTTTTTGGCATTTTACTGGTTCTGGCAGTTTTGGGCAACTAACTTTGGGTGGCAAAATGACTTGGTTATGGGCAGAATTTGGGTTGGTTTCTTCATGAAAATTGTAGTGCTATGTCATACATTTCCAATGCCACAAAAATCAGGTCATTTGGACCTGTCTAGCCCAAGTTATGGCCAAGTTCATTTGGTCATTTTGGTACAGTGGTAGTGCACTACACCCGAGTTTAACCTAATTGGTCACTATGTTATGGTCATTTTTTGGGCATGATTCCTCAATGACAAATGTGCCATTATGTGTCTGTTTTCATCCCCAATTAGCCTCACACCAATTGGGTTGGTAAATTTTATGTTTTGGTCCCTGAAATGGACCTAGGTCAAGCTATCACAATATGAACACTAACCAATCCGAATTGCAATTTGGTTCTATCAATTCACACACATCACAAATGGTCCCATTTGACCATTTATAACCTTCATTAAGATCATTTGCATCCATTGACCATTTTTTACAATTTTTCTCCCAAACCCTAAGTGCCAAGAACCCTAACTTACACAATTCATTCAATTAATAAATTTAAAGTACATAATCAACATCTATACACTTAGTTACATTTCTAGACCCCTTTAATTTCATCAAACTCAACCAATTTCTATTCCCCCAAAGACTGGCCGAATTTCATAATTAGTCCTCCATATTTGATTTTTTTTAATTTTTACCAATTCTAATTCAAATATATGTTCAAAAGTAAATTTAAAAAGGGAATTAAGAACATCTTTACTAACCTTATGTGGAACCTTCCAATCTTCTTAAGCTCTCCAAATTCTTCCTTTCTTCCTCCATAAATCTTCTTATCAAAGCTCAAATACAAGTTTTAGTTAAGAATTCTTCAAATTCTATGGCTAAATTTTGGGTTTTAAAAAGCTTCAAATGAGCTTCAATGGTGGAAAAAGAAATAGAAAATGAGAGAGAGAGGAGTGAGAGGCTTGGACGGCACTTGATGGAGGAAGAAGACCCATTTTTTTTTCTTTTAATTTTTAGTATTTATCTTGCTTTTGACTTAGTCAAATTTTGGTTAATTAAAATTGTTTTTATTGCATCATGCATAAGGTAAGATGATGATGTAATAATCCACTTTTTCTTTTCTTTTTCTATTCTTCTTTGATTTTCCATAGTTCTTTAATTTAATTTTCTATTCTGAAATTTTTATTTCTCCGATTTTATAGGACAGTTAGGTCAGAAATCACCTCTAGGGGTGAATTGATTAAATTGCCCCTCGCCTGTCTGATCCGGTTTGCAAGTTATTTGATATTTCTTCTGAATCCCTGACCTAATTATTTGACCTGCTTAAAAATTCTTTTCTGTGATTTTCTCTTTTCCACTGTGTTCGCAATAGTCCTTAGCACCGCAGCGTCACATTTTTCAGTTCAAAATTCAGGTTAGGACTGACTTCATAGTCACTTCCCGATAAGGTCACCCATCGCTGTGACCCTCGGCTCATTTAACTTTTTATGCTTTATTTTTTTTACTTTCCATCTGGTAATCACTATTTATTTTCGATCAGGGCTTTTCTATATGTCTTAAACATAGTTCTAGTCCTCTTAATTATCCCGACCAACATTGGTCACCGAAACAGTATAATTTACCAGACTATGCAAACAGGGGTGTTACACCCAAATTGTGGGAAAAGAAAGCCATATTCCCCCAAGCAATCCTCTATTAACTTTGGATGCTCTACCTGAGTGTACAGTTTTAGATAGTAATCTGGAAAGCCCAACCCAACTTGCAAGCTTTGTTTATAATCCTAGAACAGATAAACAAAGGCAATTACTTAAGCCTAAAAGAAGGAAGATTAAAGAACTGGCTTGGCAAAGCCAGCAAGTGTAACCAGATGTTGATTTAGAGGAATCGCTGGGAGAATTAAATGACTCTGGATTTCAGCAGCTTAGCCTAAGCAACTGTGATACAAATTCTGAGGCTCCGGTAGCTAGCCAGAAGCCACCCGAGAAGCCATAACACTTCTTTGTTGGAATTGTCAGGGGTTTGGGCAACCCCTGACAATGAAAGCTCTTAGGGAGCTTATATCAAGAAATAAGCCTAAGGTGGTGTTTTTATTAGAGACAAAGAAACAGAAAAGTTTTTTTGGAACATTGTGGAATTAGATACGACTTTCAACACTCTTTTTATGTTGATCCAGAAGGATTATCTAGGGGTTTTACATTATAGTGGAAGGATTGTATTCCAGTTCAAGTTTTGCAAGGGTCGAAGAGGTGGATTAATGTTTTCACTTCCCAACCTACCCCCTAACACGCAACCTTTGTGTATGGTCATCCAGATGTGCGAGGACGTGTTGCATTCCTTGATAGTCTCAAGCATCTTGATATACAGCATGGGGTCCCTTGGCTTATCATGGGGGATTTTAACATTTGTAATGCTCAGATTGACAAGTGGGGTGCTAGAAGGGTCAATCCATCCATTGCCCAAAGCTATAATGACTTTGTGTTTGATGCAGCATTGGAAGAGCTTCCTTTTAAAGTGCAGAGATTCACTTAGACTAGTAAGCAATTTGGTCCGACTTGCATTATGGAAAGATTGGATAAAGCATTAATTAATCTTGAATGGCGATGCCTTTTCCCCCATAATCAACTGATGCATTAAAAGTTTTCAGCATCAGATCATTGTCCATTTATTCTTATCCTCCACCAAATGTATAGATAGGCCAACTCAACTTTTCACTTTGATCTCTGCTGGCCAACCTCTATGGATTGTGAAGAGCTAATTAAAAATTCTTGGCTTCCAATTCTTTTGATTTTATGGGAAAATTGAATTTAGGGATGCTCTTATGTTGTGGAGAAGATAAACTTTTGGTAATTCTTGAAGAAGAATCCAAGAGTTATCTATGGAACTTGATAGCTTAATTTCTTCCCCATTGCATCAAGCTACCCAAGCTGAGATAGATAACATTCAACACCAACTGAAAGAGCAATGGCAATTAGAGGAAATTTTTTGGTTCCAGAAGGCAAGAGTAAACTCGTTAATGTTTAGGGATAGTAATTCCTACTTCTTTCATGCCACAACATCTCAATGACGACAAAGGAATCAAATTGTTAAAATTAAAGACAGTAGAGGAAAATGGGTGTAGGATGAATTTTCTATAAAACAGGAAGTATACAATTTCTTCAGAAATCGTTTTTAGAAGGAAATAGGGAATCTTATGTTGAGGTCATAAATGGGATTCCTTAAGTGGTTTCAGCTGCAATGAACGAAGCTTTATGTGGATTAGTTTCAGAGAAGGAGATAAAAAATGTGGTTTACTCTATGGGAGCCTATAATGCCCTAGGACTGAATGGTTTCCAAGGAGTTTTTTACTAGAAATATTGGAGTGTGATCAAAGCTGAATTGGTAGAATTGGTCCAAGGTTATTTTAGAAGTGGAGTTCTACCTCGGTACTTAAACGCTACCAAAATTGTGTTAATTCCCAAAAATCAATCTCCTGAATCTTTTTCAGACTTTCGTCCCATCAGTCTATGTAATTTTGCATATAAGGTTATTTCTAAAACCTTGGCAAATCGACTGAAACCTTGGCTAGATGAAATTATCTCCCCACTTTAAGTTATTTTTGTTCCTCAACGTAGTATTCATGATAACGTCTGCATTGCACATGAAGCTTTTCATGGGCTTCGTAAGTAGCGTAAAGGAAAAATGGGGGCCATGGCTATGAAGATTGATATTCATAAGGCTTATGACTCTGTCAACTGGGATTTCCTTATGGATATTATGTGTAAGATGGGTTTTTGCAATATATGGTTAAACTGGATCTATCAATGCATTGCAACAGTTGAGTACACTATGGTTATAAATGGTGAGAGCTTGCTTCCTTTCTATCCAGAGTGCGGTTTAAGGCAGGGAGACCCCATTTCTTCGTACCTTTTCCTACTGGTTTCAGATGTGCTTTTTCGATTATTTGAGGAAGCAATGGCATGCAACAAATTAAGTGGATATAGAATCAGTAGACACTGTCCCTCCCTGTCTCATTTGTTGTTTGCAGATGGTACTCTTCTTTTTGGGAAAGCTTCAATTGAAGAACCACTACAATTTAAACAAATTCTTAATAATAGAGAATTAACCAAGTAAAGTTCGAATTACTCTTTAGCAGTTATACCCTCATGCCATGTCAGACAAGCTATCTCAAATCTACTTGGAATATATGAACAAGGAGGAATGACCAAGTCTCTTGGATTACCAGTTACATGGGGCAAATAGAAAGCTTAGGCTATTCATTTTATTAAAGATCGAGTCTTACACAAATTGCAAGGATGGAAATCCAAATTTCTTTCGCAAGCAAGTCGAGAAGTTCTCATAAAAACTATTTTACAAGCTCTCCCTTCTTATGTCATGGCCGCATTTAAATTACCGAAAAGATTTATTAAACATCTTCATAGTTTGGCAGCAAAGTTTTAGTGGAGGAACTCCTTTGATAAATCAAGCATCCACTGGTTATCTTAAACAAGTTATCCTGGAGTAAAGGGGAGGGAGGAATTGGCTTTAAAGACCTTTCTCTGTTTAGTGATGCTTTTTTAGCAAATAGAGCTTGGAGATCGATTAAGTTCCCTCATTTGCTTTGGTCTCGTATAATGAAGGGTATTTATTTCCATTCCTCAGATTTCTTGATAGCTTTGGAAGGTTATTCACCATCTTGGGGGTGGAGAAGTTTACTAGTGGGATGGGCAGCTCTGAAGATGGGGTTAAGATGGCACATTACAGGACCATCTTTTGTTAATGTTTGGTCTAAACCTTGGGTACCCTCCCTTCCAGACTTCAAAATAGGAAGTCAACGTCCTACTAATAGTCCTATCCTTTATGTGGCAGATTTAATTAATAATGCTACAAGGCAGTGGGATTTTCTTATCCTATATGCTTACTTTTCACCATTTGAATGCAAGGAAATTCTCAAAATTCCTCTTGGTGATCATCAAACAGAGATAGGAAGAGTGTGGCATTTTTCTAGAAGTGGGAATGCTTCTGTTAAATCTATCTATTATCAGCTCAAATTAGCTCAAGCTAGGCAAGGCCAATAATCAAGTCCATAAACCTCTTATGCTCTTGCTTTAGCCTTTTGGCATAAGATTTGGTATCTTCCCATCTAACCTAAGATTCGCAACTTCATTTGGAGGGCATGACATAATTCTCTAGCAACTAAGGAGAATATTTTTATTAGAGGATGTTCATCCTTTGCAGCTTGTTCTTTGTGTATGTGACACCCCTTACCCGTGTACAACATATCCGAGTAAGCAATGTCACACGGTGTACCGGCACACTCTATTTTACCTTAATTAATTTTTATCATGGTTTTGAATATAACTTGTGAAATATAATATATTTGAGCCATTTATCGAAATTATAATTCATTTGAGGTTCCGAAAATTTTATAGAAAATCCGGCAGAGTACCGGCTAAAAATGGAGAAAACAGTTCTTCGGAACCTGTGAAAAACACTTCCAAAATCATTTTCAAACAATCCCAACTCCATTTTATCAACAAAGTCTCAATATGATTTTCAACAACCTTTCCATTACTCAAACATTCATTTCTCATGATACTCATATACAAGCAATAAATAAATACTCAAACTTTACATTTATAACCACAATTTTCATTATTTACATGAAAATCAAAATACATTACATAAGTTCAATTACATATGAGAAAATAAAAATTAGTTACAAAATACCAAAATGAAACCTAGTGTCCTACCAATGCACTGTGGATGGTGAGGTGACACGGACACTATGCAGAGCTACAGGATGGTCTCACCCAGTCTGCGGTCTACTGGGCTCTCGATCAGTATCTCCAGAACTTACGCGTGGCAAAAGCAACGCGCTAAGCAATAATGCTTAGTGGTGCAATAATAAAATAAAAGGAAATAGTAGAAAATAAATATGTATTGAATGTATCGATGTTTTACTGGTTTTGTACTTGTTATAATCATTTATTTCGTTAACTTTATCCACTTTCATTCTTTTGGTTGCCCAAGTAACCTATACTGAACGATCGATCGATAAACGGGTAACCGGCACTAGGTATCAAGTACTCGCCGTCACACCATCGGTCACATATATATCTCGGTAAATGTAATGGCTAACAAGTCAGAATAATATTAGGCACGAGGCCAAGTCTCAACACAATGTCGAAATGGCTAAAAGCCATAAAATCACAGAATAGCATAATGCCATGTGCAGTACTGCTAACTGAACCCTATTGGCATGCCAAACTATCCAAACCAATCTTGTTAGGTATACTAGGGCACTTGATACTTTTGAATTCTTCAATTTTTGAGTTTCAAGTTTTGGTGTCACTATTCACTTTATTGGTCAACAAAAATGATGACTTTTGGATAGAAAATAGGTACATTGGTTTTGACACTCCCAACATACCACATTTTACATTCAAAACTTGTTGGCATTAATCACCAATACCATTTCTAAGCTTAAACCAAGGGAGCATAATTTTTCAGTTTTTATACCTAAACTTCACTGTTCCATTAATGACTGTTACAGTGGGAATTTGAAGAAATAGTAAAAATGAAAGTTGTTCCTTATTTTTTCTAGTTGAATTTCCTTTTTTGAATCACTTCATTTCGAGTTTTGTAGCTCCAGTTATGGTTCAAAAACCACAGCTGGCCGGATTGCAAAACTGCAGAATTGACCATATCTACAGTGCAGAGAACAGTGACTGCCACTGCCTTGTTGGATAGGTTCTGGTCATAATTTGGGGTAGGTTTCTTCATGAAAGTTGTTTTTCTATATCTTATCTTGTTGCTGTAAAAATTTCAGGTCAATTGGCCCATTCTACAATGAGTTATGGCCAAATGAACAATTACTGTTCATTTGGTCATTCTGCAGATTCTGGTTGCAGGGTATCCGGATTGGGGCCAATTTTTGGTCCACTTGCTTTGGTCTTTTGGGCATAGTTTCTTCAGCAAAATTGTGCCATTATATGTCTAGTTTCATGTCCAATTGGCCAAACACCAATTGAACCTACACAGCCAAATTTATGGCTGTCCAAGTGGGCTGGAATCACAGCCTCACCTGCTGCCCTCACTAGGCAGCATACCAATTCAGGTTATAACACTCTAATGCACTTCAAATTATGGTCAACTCACCTCAAATGGTCACTAATTGACCATTAGAATGTTCACTCATCATTTCATAAGCAAAGTCCAAGTTTCACTCCCAAAACCCTAATTTCCCATTTTATTTCACCCATACACCTTAGTTAAACACTTTCATTCATTACATATATGTATATAAACTTTAAACACCCTCTCTAATCCACTCTAAGCCCATCTGAACAATCAACATCATAATCCTCACTAGGCTATCGAATTCCATGGGATACATATACCTAAGTTTTACTTCATTTAAGTTACATTTTCATACTCATTTTAAGTCCCTAACATGGAATAAGAGAGATTTATACATAAATAAGCACTAACTTCTTGTAGGGCAGAATTTTCCAAGCTTAAACTTCACTTTCTTTCCTTTTCTAGGCTGCCAAACACTTTCCCAAGAGGTATGGACAAGTTTTAATGAAAGGTGTCTAGGGTTTAGTAGTGGAAATTCATGGGAAAATGGAAGTGATGCAAGAAATTTTTATGGAGGGCTATGGAAGAGAGGTCACGGCTTGAGGAAGAAGAGGAAGAAGACCAGAATTTTTTTGGTTTATTTTGACTCTTTTAAGTGATTTAAGAAAGCTTGTTGAATGGTGATTGGTTGGGAACTTTTAAATGACCTCTTAATGATGTCATTATTTGCATTATTTTGATTTTTCTTTTCTTTTCTTTTCTACTAACTTTAAATTAGTTTTTCATCAACATTAATTCATATTTTATGTCATAATAATTATTTCCTCAACTGGACAAGTCGGCCAAAAATCACCTCTGAAGGCGAAATGACCAAAATGCCCTCCGTTTGGCTTAACGGGTCAAAATTGTCTGTACCGATTGAAAAATTTTTCTAAATATTTTCTTGGCATTCTAATGCCATAGGAACCTCAATGACCCTTCTCTGGAGTCCCAAAAATTATTTTATGAATTTTTTCCCGGGTCTAGGGCTCCTAGTTGCGAGAACCGCAACTTCCCTCTGGGTTACCCATCGCTTGGGCACCGGCTCATTTAACTTAGTTGTATTTTATTTCTAAAATTTTTACTAAATTTTTCTTATTAATATTTGAGTTAATTATGGTCCCTCACTTTAATTTAAATATTTTTCCAGACGTTCTAGTTGTCCGGACCGACACTGGTCACCGGAACAGTAGAAGGTACGGAGTTGCTACCGGGAGGGTGTTACAACTCTTCCCCTCTAATTTAAATTTTGTCCTCAAAATTTACCTGATGCAAACAGTTGAGGGAACTGTTGCCTCATCGTCTCTTCACTTTCCCAAGTTGCCTCCTCGGTGTTGTGGTGCCTCCAAAGTACTTTCACCAGTGGAATCTGCTTATTCCTTAATTCTTTTACTTCCCGAGCCAGGATCCGTAGAGGTTCTTCTTCATATGTCAAATCCGATTGTATTTCAATTTCTTCCCTGGAGATGACATGTGAAGGATCTGAGCGGTATCTTCTAAGCATGGACACGTGGAACACATTGTGGATCTTGTCCAGCTCTGGTGGTAAAGCTAGCCTGTAGGCTACTGGTCCCACACGTTCAATGACTTCATATGGGCCAATAAACCTAGGGCTTAACTTACCTTTTCTTCCAAACCTCAATACTTTCTTCCACGGTGACACCTTGAGGAACACTTTGTCGCCAATCACATATTCTATTTCTTTTCTCTTCAGGTCAGCATAAGATTTCTGTCTGTCCGAGGCAACCTTCAGGTTGGCTTTGATTAGTTTCACTTTCTCTTCAGTCTGTTTCACCAAATCTGGGCCTACCAGTTTGTCTTCGCCCAATTCAGTCCAGCACACTGGAGTTCTACATTTTCTCCCATACAGTGCTTCATATGGGGCCATTTGGATGCTAGCTTGGTAGCTATTGTTGTATGCAAATTCTGCCAGTGGGAGGTATCTATCCCAACTTCCCTCAAACTCAATGACACAACTTCTCAGCATATCCTTAAGGACCTGACATATATTTCATGTTATTTTTATCATTTCAGCTCAATATGTGTATTTGTTTAATTGGTTTCAATTGTTTACCTGGATTACTCTTTCTGATTGCCCATCCGTCTGAGGATGGAAAGCTGTACTGAAGTGGAGTTGTGTACCCAAGGACTCATGCAACTTCTTCCAAAATCTCGATGTAAACCTTGGGTCTCAATTGGATATGATGGAAAGTGAAATTCCATGCAGTTTAACTATCTCACTGATATATAATTCTGCTAACTTCTCCAGTGAGTAGTCATCTAATCGGAAGAAAGTGTGTCGACTTCACAATCTATCTACTATCACCCATACTGCATCATGTTTCTTCTGGGTGAGAGGTAGACCACTTACAAAATCCATGGTGACCCGATCCCATTTCCATTCAGGTATGCATATAGGCTGTAGCAAACCTGATGGAGCTTGATGTTCTGCCTTGACTTGCTGACATGTCAAGCATTTAGTCACATAGTCAGCTATGTCCTTCTTCATACCAGGCCACCAATACTAAAGCTTCAGATCATGATACATCTTTGTACTTTCTGGGTGCATAGCATATACACTGGTGTGTGCCTCTTTTAGAATACTGGCCTTCAATTCCCCATTATCTGGTACACACAGTCTTCCTTTGTAATACAGACACCCATTTGCTTTCACTTCATAGTCAGTTGCTTTTCCCTCTGAGAGTTTACTCATAATAGCCATTAGCTTCTCATCTACCTTCTGCCCATCTAAAATCTGCTGTAACAGGTTTGGCCTCACTTGTAACTCAGCCAAAATAGCTCCATCTCGAACCAAAGATAGACGGGCATTCAATGATCTCAAAGCTGTGATGGATTTTCTGCTCAAAGCATCAGCAACTACATTTGCCTTCCCAGGATGGTAATCAATTACACAATCATAATCCTTCAGGAACTCAATCCATCGTCTCTGTCTAAGGTTGAGCTCCTTCTAAGTTGGCAAATATTTCAGACTTTTGTGGTCTGTGTAAATGTAGCACTTTTCACCACACAAGTAATGCCTCCATATCTTCAGTGCGAAGATAATTGCTGCAAGCTCTAGATCATGGGTAGGGTAATTCTGTTCATGTGGCCTTAGTGAAGCATAAGCGACCACCTTTTCCTCTTGCATCAATACACACCTAACCTATTATGAGAGGCATCACTGTAGACCACAAAGTCCTTTCTCGACCTTGTGTGTAACACTGGTGCCTCTGTCAACATAGCCTTCAACTTCTCAAAACTGGTCTGACACTTGTCATTCCAGTCAAATCTGACATTCTTGTGTAACAACTTGGTCATTGGAGCAGCTATTAAGGAAAATCCCTTTACAAATCTCCTGTAATACCCAGCTAGCCCCAAGAAGCTTCTAACCTCAGTTGTATTCCTGGGAGGCTTCCATTCCATCACTGCTTCTATTTTCTTGGGATCCACCCTAATCCCATCAGCTGACACTATGTGTCCAAGGAATGCAATCTCATTCAACCAAAAGTCAAACTTGGACAACTTAGCATACAGCTTCTTTTCTCTCAGGGTTTGCAGAACAATCCTCAAATGTTCATCATGTTCTTCCCTGGTCTTGGAATACACCAAAATATCATCAATAAAGACCACTACGAACCGATCTAAGTGTGAGTGGAAGATACGGTTCATAAGGTCCATGAATGCTGCTGGTGCATTTGTTAGGCCAAAGGGCATCACTAGAAACTCATAATGCCCATATCGGGTCCTGAATGCAGTCTTTGGCACATCTGCATCCTTCACCCTCAACTGATGATACCCTGATCTGAGATCAATCTTAGAAAATACTCCTGCTCCCTTCAACTGATCAAACAGATCATCAATTCTAGGCAACGGATATTTGTTCTTCACAGTCACTTTATTCAATCAGTAATCGTTGCATAGACTCAAAGTCCCATACTTCTTTTTCACAAAACTAAATCGAGCTCCCCATGGTGACACACTGGGGCGTATGAACCCCTTATCAATTAACTCTTGCAACTGAGTTTTCAACTCCCTCAATTCAGTGGGTGCCATCCTATAAGGAGCAATAGAAATGGGTGCTGTACTCGGCAGTGTCTCAATAGCAAATTCAACTTCCCTTTCTGGTGGCAAACCAGGCAACTCTTCAGGGAACATATCTGGAAAGTCTCTTACTGTGGGTATATCACTCAGGTTTGGCTTAGCCTGCCTAGTATCCACCACATGTGCTAGGCAGGCTTCACAGCCTTTTCTCATCATTCTTCTTGTAACTGTGGCTGAGATGACATTGGACAAGAAATCTATCCTTTCCCCCACAACTGTGATCTCATTACCCTCAGAAGTTTTCAAAGAAATTCTCTTCAATTTGCAATCAACCATTGCCTGATGACGTGACAACCAGTCCATTCCCAAAATCACGTCAAACTCATGGAAAGGCAACTCAATCAGGTCTGCCAAGAATTCATACCCCTGAATCCTTAACGGGCAACCCTTGTATACTTTGTTCACCACTACACTATGGCCCAATGGATTAGTGACCAGAATGTCTTGGTCACTCTCCCCTTCTAGTATCCCCCTTTCTACGGGTAGGTTGATGCAGATGTATGAATGAGTGGATCCTGGATCCACCAATGCATGCACAGGAGTATTGTAGAGGAAGAACATACCCCTGATGACGTTTGGGGCATCTTGCTCTTCCTGAGCTCTCATGGTATAAGCTCTGGCAGGTGGTCTGTTATCAGGTCTCTCTGCTGGCTCAGATGCAGGCCTCTGAGATGATCCCACTGCCTCAGATTTGCCAGATTTCCTACCCCTTTGTGGGGCAGGAGCAGGTCCGTCTGCTTGTGTTGGAGCAGCTGTAGTAGTTCTGCGTGGACAGTTCTTCAACTGATGCTCTGTTGACCCACACCTTAAGCACCGCCACTCTCCAACACTCCCTTTATGCCATTTGAAAGCAGTGTGGACATGCGAGAAGATCGGGCTGGTCCTGAACCCCATCCTCGAGAGCGCCCACCGATGGTGTGGGTGACCTCTCCTAGGGGTAAAGCGTGGCCCTGGGCCCCGACCACGACCTTGTGGTTGACTGAACTCAGGTGTGGACCCTTGAACTTCTTCCCAAATGCAGAGATGAACTAGACCGACTGGGCCCCTCTTCTCTCTCTCTCTTCAGTCCGCTCACTTATTCTTACTTTTTCAACTTTTATTGCAGCTTCCACTAACTTGGTGAAGTCGGTAATTCCCAAGGCAGTGATCATGATCTTTATATTGTCATTCAATCCCTCTTCAAATCTCTTACATCTTTCAGCTTCGTTAGGGACTATCTCCCTTCCGTAGCGGCTCAATCTGACAAATTCCTTCTCATACTCGCCACCGACACTGTCTCGCTCAGTTAATGAACTCTCTTCTTCTCTCTTCTAGGTATACACTACCCACATATTTCTTCTTAAATTCGGAGAGGAAGAAGTCCCAAGTTACTATTTCTAGTCAGATTCACTAGACACAGATCCCACCATTCATATGCATCGTCTTGCAAAGGGGATACAGAGATTCCAAGTTTTGCCCTCGAGTGCAAAGTGGAGTTGTTTTAAAACTCACTGCTCTGCTCAACCAATTTTGTTTTGCTACCGCAATAATCATCTTCTCTCTTGCCAAAGAAGTCTACTGCTCCAAACTTTCTCAATTTTTCCAGGTGTGATTTTGGTTGTGGAGGTGGTGGTGGTGGTGGCATTACTCCAGCTATTTGTTTGAAAAATTCAGCCATTTGCTGGAACATGGCCTGTGGAGGCTGAGCAGGCTTTGCTTGAGCTGGCGGAGCAGGTTCTCCCATACCTCCAGCCTCATTTCCGCAGTGGAGCATGACTCTCCACTTCCTCCTCAACTGCCCTCTGAGATGTAGGGTCCATATCCTATTCAAAATAACAAAGACAAACAAATCTGTATTAGTGTCACCTCGACTCTTACAAATGCAATGCATGGTATGGACTCAGTCTAGGCCCAGAAACGCCTAAACCGTGCTCTGATACCACTAAATGTGACACCCCTTACCCGTGTACAGCATATCCGAGTAAGCAATGTCACACGGTGTACCTGCACACTCTATTTTACCTTAATTAATTTTTATCATGGTTTTGAATATAACTTGTGAAATATAATATATTTGAGCCATTTATCGAAATTATAATTTATTTGAGGTTCCGAAAATTTTATAGAAAATCCGGCAGAGTACCGGCTAAAAATGGAGAAAACAGTTCTTCGGAACCTGTGAAAAACACTTCCAAAATCATTTTCAAACAATCCCAACTCCATTTTATCAACAAAGTCTCAATATGATTTTCAACAACCTTTCCATTACTCAAACATTCATTTCTCATGATACTCATATACAAGCAATAAATAAATACTCAAACTTTACATTCATAACCACAATTTTCATTATTTACATGAAAATCAAAATACATTACATAAGTTCAATTACATATGAGAAAATAAAAATTAGTTACAAAATACCAAAATGAAACCTAGTGTCCTACCAATGCACTGTGGATGGTGAGGTGACACGGACACTATGCAGAGTCAGGATGGTCTCACCCATCATGGTCTACTGGGCTCTCAATCAGTATCTCCAGAACCTACGCGTGGCAAAAGCAACGCGCTAAGCAATAATGCTTAGTGGTGCAATAATAAAATAAAAGGAAACAGCATAAAATAAATATGTATTGAATGTATCGATGTTTTACTGGTTTTGTACTTGTTATAATCATTTATTTCGTTAACTTTATCCACTTTCATTCTTTTGGTTGCCCAAGTAACCTATACTGAACGATCGATCAATAAACGTAAACCGCACTGGGTATCAAGTACCTCGGGCCGTCACACCATCGGTCACATATATATCTCCCGGTGTGCAATAGAACAGCTAACAAGCTGTAAATAATATTAGGCACGAGGCCAAGTCTCAACACAATGTCGAAATGGCTAAAAGCCATAAAATCACAGAATGGCATAATGTCATGTGCAGTACTGCTAACTGAACCTATTGGCATGCCAAACTATCCAAACCAATCTTGTTAGGTATACTAGGGCACTTGATACTTTTGAATTCTTCAATTTTTGAGTTTCAAGTTTTGGTGTCACTATTCACTTTATTGGTCAACAAAAATGTTGACTTTTGGATAGAAAATAGGTACATTGGTTTTGACACTCCCAACATACCACATTTTGCATTCAAAACTTGTTGGCATTAATCACCAATACCATTTCTAAGCTTAAACCAAGGGAGCAGAATTTTTTAGTTTTTGTACCTAAACTTCACTGTTCCATTAATGACTGTTACAGTGGGAATTTGAAGAAATGGTAAACATTAAAGTTGTTTCTTATTTTGTCTAGTTGAATTTCCTTTTTTGAATTACTACATTTGGAGTTTTGTAGCTCCAGTTATGGTTCAAAAACCACAGCTGGCCGGATTGCAAAACTGCAGAATTGACCATATCTACAGTGCAGTGAACAGTGACTGCCACTGCCTTGTTGGATAGGTTCTGCTCATAATTTGGGGTAGGTTTCTTCATGAAAGTTGTTTGTCTATATCTTATCTTGTTGCTGTAAAAATTTCAGGTCAATTGGCCCATTCTACAATGAGTTATGGCCAAATGAACAATTACTGTTCATTTGGTCATTCTGCAGATTCTGGTTGCAGGGTATCCGGATTGGGGCCAATTTTTGGTCCACTTGCTTTGGTCTTTTGGGCATGGTTTCTTCAGCAAAATTGTGCCATTATATGTCTAGTTTCATGTCCAATTGGCCAAACACCAATTGAACCTACACAGCCAAAGTTATGGCTGTCCAAGTGGGCTGGAATCACAGCCTCACCTGCTGCCCTCACTAGGCAGCATACCAATTCAGGTTATAACACTCTAATGCACTTCAAATTATGGTCAACTCACCTCAAATGGTCACTAATTGACCATTAGAATGTTCACTCATCATTTCATAAGCAAAGTCTAAGTTTCACTCCAAAAACCCTAATTTCCCATTTCATTTCACCCATACACCTTAGTTAAACACTTTCATTCATTACATATATGTATATACACTTTAAACACCCTCTCTAATCCACTCTAAGCCCATCTGAACAATCAACATCATAATCCTCACTAGGCTGCCAAATTCCATGGGATACATATACCTAAGTTTTACTTCATTTAAGTTACATTTTCATACTCATTTTAAGTCCCTAACATGGAATAAGAGAGATTTATACATAAATAAGCACTAACCTCTTGTAGGGTAGAATTTTTCAAGCTTAAACTTCACTTTCTTTCCTTTTCTAGGCTGCCAAACACTTTCCCAAGAGGTATGGACAAGTTTTAATGAAAGGTGTCTAGGGTTTAGTAGTGGAAATTCATGGGAAAATGGAAGTGATGCAAGAAATTTTTATGGAGGGCTATGGAAGAGAGGTCACGGCTTGAGGAAGAAGAGGAAGAAGACCATAATTTTTTTGGTCTATTTTGACTCTTTTAAGTGATTTAAGAAAGCTTGTTGAATGGTGATTGGTTGGGAACTTTTAAATGACCTCTTAATGATATCATTATTTGCATTATTTTGATTTTTCTTTTCTTTTCTTTTCTACTAACTTTAAATTAGTTTTTCATCAACATTAATTCATATTTTATGTCATAATAATTATTTACTCAACTGGACAAGTCGGCCAAAAATCACCTCTGAAGGCGAAATGACCAAAATGCCCTCCGTTAACGGGTCAAAATTGTCTGTACCGATTGAAAAATTTTTCTAAATATTTTCTTGGCATTCTAATGCCATAGGAACCTCAATGACCCTTCTCTGGAGTCCCAAAAATTATTTTATGAATTTTTCCCCGGGTCTAGGGCTCCTAGTTGCGAGAACCGCAACTTCCCTCTGGGTTACCCATCGTTTGGGCACCGGCTCATTTAACTTAGTTGTATTTTATTTCTAAAATTTTTACTAAATTTTTCTTATTAATATTTGAGTTAATTATGGTCCCTCACTTTAATTTAAATATTTTTCCGGACGTTCTAGCTGTCCGGACCGGCACTGGTTACTGGAACAGTAGAATGTACGGAGTTGCTACCGGGAGGGTGTTACAGTGTAACTGTACTATGGAATCCTTAGAGCATCTCTTATTCTTTTGTAACCATGCTTGGGCATCTTGGTTTGGTTCTAGATTGGGTTTCTATCCAAGCTCTTCTAGTTTTATATTTTTTAAGGAGTGGTTGTAGAACTTATATCTTTCAGTCTCCCATAAGGATCAATGTGAAATTCAGTTAGCATGCCTGCTAAGTTAGCATATTTGGAAATCAAGGAATAAGGCTATCTTTGAAGGAGTTGAACCGAATCCTCATATGACTATTTCTAAGGCTCAGAATGAACTTGAAGAGATGCAATCAATAGGAGCTCTACAAATACATTCTCTGCCTGCTGTTTTTTCTCCATAAAGGCCTCCTTCTTACATATGGTCTCCCCCATCTAATGGAGTGCTGAAATTCAATGTCGATGCCTCCTTTGACTACCAGTCTTTCGCAGCTGGTTTAGGAGTTGTTGTTCGAAACTCACAGGGTCAACTAGTGGATGGATGTTCAAGATCTTTCTTAAGCTCTTCTCCTCTTACTGCGGAATGCTTAGCAGTTAAAGAAGCGATCTGCATGGCTATTTCCAGGGGTTATACTCCTTGTGTTATTGAATCTGATTCCTTTCAGACTGTTTAGCTTACTTCTTTTCAAGTGGCTCCTCCATGGGCTCTTAAAGCTTTCATTCGTGACATTAGAATGTATTTGTCTCTTTATCTTTCATTAAGTATTGTGTTTAGTCCTAAATGTTCTAATAGATGTGCAGACTGGGTAGCAAATGCAGCTAGAACTTTGTCATTAGAGGCAGGATGGGTAACAAATCCTTCAGCCCAGTTGCTCTCTTTTATAAGTTTGGATAGGGCTATTCTTTCTGATTCATGAATGAAAATCATTTCTGATTAAAAAAAACAAATTGTTGTTATGATATATTTTCAAGTATAATATTTCATTTATTCATAAACTTTATAATATTATATCTATTTCTTTTCTCAACATTGCGTCTTGAGGGACCTATTGAATAAGAGGATCATATCCATTGGAAAAGCACATATTAGTCCCTACAAAATTGATATTTATATATAACTTCCCAACGTCATTAGTCTCCAATGTCTGCTCATGCTTTTAACTTTTTAACACTTTATCACTCCACTGCCCTCCCCTCCTCCTCCTCCTCTTCCTTCTCCTCCTCCTCATTTGCTGTAGTGGCTCCTCATTCACTTTAATGCTTTATCATGATGGTGCTTAAATATGTACAGAAGGGATCTATGTGGTGGTCCACTGGAGATAAATGCTACAGATTTCGCTAGCGACGGTGACCATAGTAGGAATCTGTTGAAATTAGACAAGGCCGCTTTGTCCAGGCCTTTGGATGAGAATCCGCAGAGCTGGCTTATTGGTCCAGCTGAGTAGAAGACGACGAAGAAGTACATTGATCTTGGTTGTATCCTCGTCAGCCGCAAGATATGTGTCTGGACTATTGGCACTCTTCTTTTCTCCCGCTTTTTAGCTGGCTTCATTACTCTCATGGTCAATACTGTGCCTCACCACCACCATTCTAAGTTTTTGCCGAATAATTACACTCTTGCACTTCATAAGGCACTCATGTTCTTCAATGCTCAACAATGTAATTTACTTTCCCTTAATTTGATATAATATTTGATTCTCAGCAGATCTCATCTGGGAAGCTCCTGAAGCATAATAACGTGCCATAGAGAGGGAATTCTTGCTTGAATGATGGGAAATCGGCAATAGGATCTATTTTTAAAGGTCTGGCTGGTGGATATTATGATGGTGGAGATGCTATCAAGTTCAATTTTCCTGCATCTTTTGCTATGTTGATGTTGAGCTGGAGCGTTATTGAGTATCGTGCTAAGTATGAAGCAGCTGGGGAGCTCAGTCATGTCAAAGATATTATTAAGTGGGGAACTGATTACTTTCTCAAGACTTTCAACCACACTAAGGATACCATCAACACATTGCTGCACAAGTGATTCTATGCTTGCACTTAAAGATTGTTAGAATTATGACTCAAAATCCTAGTGAAATTTGGAGAGACTTTTTTCAAAATTTAAGATATTATATATAGGATAGAGGAATATTTTATTTTTAATATAATAGTAAACTTTTAGTTATTCCTAAATTGAGTGAGACTCCTAATCAGATTAGGATTGAGGGAATTAACACTATAAATAGGAGAATGGTAGAAAAGGTTATTTGGCTTTCAGCTCATGAAATGAGGCTGTCGCTCATTGTAGAGAGGAACTTTGCCAATTACTGAGAATTTGACTCTGCTCATTGATGAGGGGCTCTTGCCCATTACAGTCCCATAGAGGGAAAGAGGCTTCAATTTAAAGTGGAGAAAAGGCATAAAATTTAAGAGAGAGTAATTCTTGTCCATTGGTGAGAGGGCTCTTGCCCATATAGTTGAAGACACATTTTGTAGTGTAGCAGTTAAAATAGTAAATATATTAGGTTATATCTAGAAGAGACTAAGAGAGACTAACTAATATATTTACTATAAGCAGTTTGATGTAATATGGGTTTTCTTGGGTGTAATTAGGTTTATGGGTAGTATAGTTTGAGCTTGTAATGATAATTTATTATTGAAAATAGTGGAACATGGCATGCCCGTAGATGTAACCCTATGTTGAGAGGGTGAACCACATAAATATTAGTGTTTTGTATGTTTATTCTATTTCTTTGTAGTTTACACGCTTCTGCGATGCACAACAAATTGGTATCAGAGCATGGGATGATCTTAGTGAGCTTGGTTGAAGCTGCTATGAGATGTGGAAAGTCGCACATGCAACAATGATGATGGTGGAGAATTGAATTTAAGGTGGAGCTCTTGATGCAAAATCAAGAAAGTTGATAACGCGAAGATTTTTTGAAGAAAGAAGCAAGTTACACCCAAGATGAAGATTGGAGAGATTGATGGTTTGAAGGGTTCAAGCTCAAGCATGGAGATGTGATGATTGAAGGCATCCAAGAATTTGAGATATGTAATAGTTTATGGATTTTGAGTCAAGGTAGAGATTGTTAGAATTATGACTCAAAATCCTAGTGGAATTTGGAGAGAACTTTTCCTAATTTGAGTGTGATAAATATTCCTCAATATGATAGAGAGATATTTTCTATATAAAGTAGAACTCTTATTTTAGTATTATTCTTAAATTGAGTGAGACTCCTAATCATATTAGGATTGGGGGAATTAACACTATAAATATAAAAATGGTAGAAAAAATTATTTGGCTTTCAGCTTATGGAGTGAGGCTGTCGCTCATTGTAGAGATGGGCTTTGCCAATTGCTAAGAATTTGGCTCTGCCCATTGATGAAGAGCTCCTACCCATTGCAGTCCCATAGAGGGAAAGAGACTTCGGCTTAAAGTAGAGAAAGGGTATAGAATTTAAGAGAGAGTAATTCTTGTACATTAGTGAGAGAGCTCTCGCTCATATAGTTGAAGACACCCTTTGTAGTGTAGCAGTTAAAATAGTAAATACATTGGGTTATATCTAGAGGAGACTAAGAGGGACTAACTAATATATTTACTATGAGCAGTTTGATGTAATATGGGTTCTCTTGGTGTAATTGAGTTTATGGATGGTATAGCTTGAGCTTGTAGTGATGATTTATTATTGAAAATAGTGCAAGATCGTATGCCCGTAAATATTGTCCTATGTTGAGAGGGTGAACCACATAAATATTGGTATTTTGTGTATTTGTTTTATTTCTTTACAGTTTACACGCTTTCGCGATGCACAACATAGATCGTATTATCTTCCGAGTAGATAGTGTCATCCATGATCTATCCAATCTTACTATATCTATATAATAATAAATATTATAAAGCTGGGCACTGTAATAAGGGCACAACATGTTGTCACGTGGAGTTCTGCTATTCCTCAAATTGCTTCACATATTACAGCCGTTTTGCACCACAATATGACAGTATTCTCAACATCTTAACACAATAAATTTTTAGATACAATGACTTCTCTTTTAGGCTTCCAGCTTATTCAAAATAATACATTCATTATATTATAACAAATGCTTCTTTATTGCTATGGAAATATTTTATGGTTGCATGTAAATCCACTTTATATCAAATTTTATGATCACTTCCATATCCATATGATGCAAATATTTTCAAACCCGTTGCTCAAGTTTCATCTATTGCTTAATATATTCAACAAATCAAGGTTAGCTTTCACTGCCCTCTATCTTAACTCTCTGGTGTATTTAGTAGCTAGGTATGTTCGAGAAAATAGATTAAAATTTGGGTTGCTTTTTCTTTTTTTTTTTTCCATGTGTGAGATAATTCTAGGACTAATCTTAATTAGACTAATAACTCAATAATCGAGTTCATAATCTTACTGTATTGTCATTTTATAAATGTAAATTCAAGTGTGATTAATTGTTCATATAAACCAATCTTTTTAGATAGTGGATGGCATAGTAATTGATTTTTGTTATGTGTAGGAGCTTTAAGTTTAAATGTCAATTTGGGTTACATGGTTAAACTATGTTATGCTAAAAATTTGCATTTGCTTATTATTTGCTTCTACAAATGCAATTCCCCCACCCCTTTTTTCTCTTCAAAAGTTCTAGGCCTTTTTATTTTGGATAAATCATTTGAATTCAACCCTTTTAGAATTATTAAATAGGATTATAATGCTTCTCTTTCCAAATCTCATTAGTTTCTTCTCTGATTTCTACTTCCCAAGTTCTGCATTTACATCATTTGCAGTTTATTTAGTACAAAATTTTATAGTGCTATGTTACATCTCAATGAGATGTTTCAAAATTTCAGTTTTTTTTTAATAATTAAAATCCTGTAAATACTGCACTAAGAGACTTGGTTGATCTTGTTCATCTTTACATTTATCTGGAGAATTATTTCTCTTTTTCAGAATGAGTTACTTAAAAGTAATTTTGCTAATGGATCTTCAGAATGAAATAAGAATTTTCATTGTATTTTCTGTTTGTGTGAGCTAAGAATTTTGTCTTGGAGTGACAAGAAAATTACAAGAATTTGATCTGTCTCATAATAATTTTTCTGGTGAGATTCTAAATACTTAAATAAATGTGCATTGGAATATGTCAATTTATATGTTAATAATTCTGATGCTGATGTTCCCATCAAAGGAGCTTTGGCAGATGTTAGTGCAATATCAATTGCAAGACACTGATTCCATTATATGTGTGGCTGTGATATTGCTTACAGTTGCTGCAATCCCATGCACAATCCCATGCACAGAACATGTTTGATTGATGACTTCAGTTGCATGCATGGCACATGTTTGATGAAAAGCTAATTGTCGTTGCCATTTTGACTATGTAAATTTTGACATTATTCATGTCCATTCTCAAACCTTTAATTCTGAAAAGGGGATAGTGAACTATAATGAAATAATGACTTGCTCTACTTTCTCTTCTCTGTGCAGCAAAAAATTGATTAATAGCCACATGGTGTTGTAGCTACAGATGCTCTCTATGGTCACTTTTATGAGGAAAATTGCATGTCAGAGGCTGTCCTTCCATATTCAGATAAAATTTCGAGATGAGTTATGCATTTCACTATATTTTCAATATGTGTCAGAGTTAAAATTTTTATTTTGGATTAACAGGAAAACTATTTATTTAAGAATTATAGTGAGTTGAAACTTCTAACTTATTTATTTGGTACCCAATTTGATAGCCTTATTAATTTGACATGTTAGACTTGTTTTAGTTTTATGCCTCCAAACATAGAAAACTATTAAATCATAGGATTAACAAGTCTATATTACAAATAAATATTATTCTCAACTGGTATAGTGGTATTACAGTGAGGAATTTATTCTCATTATTCAAATATATACATTTCTATTTTACAAGGATGTGTTTCAACCAATTGTTATCTTTTCATGTTAAATTGCTAAAGTCTGTATGAAGTGGTGGGAAACAAAAAAGAGCTTCAATTGATACAACACATTACCAAACGTATATATATTTTATACAATAACAGTTTGGAAAATTACAAAAATCCACGCAATTTTCGGGCAAATGTCTAGTGACTTCTTAATTTCCCTTGATGCTTGATTTCACAATGGAAATACTATATCTGTTAATCTGCTTAGAATTATTGTTTTTGTTATCTTGTATCTTTGAAGGGATTTTTGAGTCTGATATGTAAATTTCTCTGGCTTATTGACAGGTTGGTGTAGGAGATGCTTCTGAAGGCAGTTCATCTCCTAATGATCTTTATTGTTGGATGCGCCGTGAGGACATTGATTACCCACAGGCTGTTACTGAATGCCATAGTTGTTCCAATCTTGCTGCCGTAGCTTCTGCATCCATTGTTTTCAAAGATAACAAAACGTACTCGCAGAAACTTGTCCATGGTGCTAAAACCCTCTTTGTATTTGCAAGGGTACAGCGAGGTAGACATAGTGCAGGTGGTGGTACAGACGCTTCCATTTTTTGTACTTCAACTAGCTACTGGGATGAGTTTATGTGGGGTGGGGCTTGGCTCTACTATGCTACTGGGAATTCTTCTTATCTTCAGTTTGCTACTACTCCTGGTTTGGCCAAGCATGCTGGTGCTTTCTGGGGAGGGCCATACTATGGTGTGCTTAGCTGGGATAACAAGCTCACTGTTGCTCAGGTCTGTTATTGAAGTTTCCAATTACCCTGTTTTTATCTATATAATCTAACTTTACAAATTATATATATTTTTGGCAGTTTTTTAGCCTTTCCATGTCCATCTACTATCTTTCTATTTTCATGAGATGCATAATATGTCATCTTGTTTTATCGTATACACATACAAAGTGTCTTTAGAATTATCTGTAAAAAGACAGTTACAGTTTCATTTGGTTTTTGTTTGATATTTGAGCCTTGATGAAATTGTTGGTTTTTGTTTAATTGCTCCTATTGCTCTGAATGTACCGAAATCTACTTCCAAATTTTTTTTCCAGAAAGCAAAATGTCATTGGGGCTTTTATGTGCCTCGTTTTTAAGAAAAATTCTAAGAATTTAAGGTTCCCTTTACTTAGATCAACTTGTAAATCTCTCTTTCTCTCTCTTGTTATGATGCCACAGCTTGTGTATTTTGGAACTTAATCACCTGCCACCTGACATATGAAATTATTTCCACATTTTGTTATGATGGCAATGTTTCTTTTCCATTTAGATGCATTTTTATTTTTCAGTTTACATGTCAATAAATTAACTTGGATGTGTAGTCTTGGATTATGTTCAACTCATATCAAACTTGCCTAATTCATGATTTATGAACTGAGAAATTTTCTGCAGATATCATGTCTGTTATAATTTGTCATTATGTAACTAGGTGCTTTTGAGTCGTCTGAGACTGTTCTTAAGCCCTGGATATCCATATGAAGAAATATTAAGGAAATTTCACAACCAGACCAATATAATCATGTGTTCTTACCTACCAAATTTTACAAGCTTTAACAGAACCAAAGGCAAACCATCTCTTATTTGGCTGGCCTGCCCATGTTCATATTCATAAGTCTACCTTTTGGATCTCAGTGTATTTTTTTGACAATGTCGTGCAGGAGGATTGATCCACCTAAACGATGGAGCACCTCAGCCACTTCAGTATGTTGTCAACGCAGCATTCCTTGCCACCCTATTTAGTGATTAACTCGAAGCTGCAGATACACCTGGATGGTACAGTAGGCCAAATTTCTACTCAAACTGATGTGTTGCGTGAATTTGCCAAAACCCAGGTATGTCATCTGTGTTTATCATTACTAAGGTGGTCTACAATGGAACTTGTCAAGAGTTGATGGTCAATAACTTCATTATTTGTTCTTCTGCTTTGGCAGATTGATTACATCTTGGGCAAAAATCCACAGAAAACGAGCTATGTTGGAGGTTTTGGTAATCATTACTAAAAGCATGTCCATCACAGAGGTGCATCCATCCCTACGAACAAGATCAAGTACAGCTGTAAAGGAGAATGGAAGTGGAGGGACTCCTCAAAGCCTAACCCAAATACACTTATTGGAGGTATGGTTGGTGGCCCTGACAAGCATGATAGTTTCCATGATGTTCGATCCAACTCCTATCACACAGAACCAACTCTTGCTGGCAATGCAGGTCTAGTTGAAGCAATTGTCCTTTGTCAGGTGACAGGACTACTGGGATTGACAAAACCACCATTTTCTCAGCTGTTCCTCCAATGTTTCCCAGCCCACCACCACCTCCGGCACGTTGGAAACCATAAGCTGCCCGTATTTTTTAGTTAAAGCATGTCTTATGCGACTTATGGAAGAGGATTTTGCTGCAGTAGATCTTGAAATTTTCAATCCTTAAGAAATGATAGTGCTATCAAGCAAAAGAAGAGATGAAGATGATTGTATGTTGAAGCAGAGCTATCAGTTAGCTTAGCTAGTTAGCTGCTTGTGATATCATTTAAACTAGTTGGCTAGTTTAGATAGTTTGTTTAGTTGCCAGCTGTTCCCACTAATCTATTCTCTTCTTTCTTCCTCTTGTATATAAACAGAAGCAGTTATTCTAGTGAATGAGAAGCTCATTTCATCCAGCTCATCTTTGTAATATTGTATCAGAGCACATGATCTAGATCTAGATCTATAGAGTTGTTTTTATCTTCTTTCTTGAGGTTCTTTCTGTTTGTCAATGGCATCATCATCTTTAATGAGTAATTCTTACGTAAATCTTACCTACACCCAGGTGTATATACCCAATCAATCAATAACTATCATTTTGATTAAAATCATGGTAGGTCCGACTTCAAAATACACGTATATAGTTTTCTATTGATTGGGTGTTTATACACCCTGGTGTAAGTAAGAAATTTTCATCTTTTACTACTACAACAACTTTAGCTTTGTATTCGTCTAATCATAATGTTAATGGGTAAATGTCATAAACGATACATCAACTTAATATGTGTAACAGTAAGAGTTCTAAACTTCAATTAAAAAAAGAGCTACATAAAACTCCTGGAACTTTCAATAGCTTCTAGGTTATTTTTTACTAACAATACTTGTCCAATTAATAAATTATACTCCCAATTTAACACTTATAAAAAAAATTAATTAATTAAAATAATAATTTATAATGAAATTCTCTCTTTACCTTCTCTCACCATTGTTCTTTCTCTAAACAAATAGCTCCCATATACCGACGAATAAAGCCTAGAAAATCAATCCAACATTATCAATAGCTTAAAAAGTAAATGTAATTAAATATTGTGTCATTGGATGCAAGTTAAGGTCAAATGGAGTATTGAGCTTTATTTATATACAACCACACAATTCATTCACTTGATTGTATGAGAGACTGTTATGGGTAAAGCTCCACACCACCGATGTGCTGTATTATTTGTTAAATAGGCATGTAGATATGTACATATAAAGATTACGTATAAGGATAATATTGGTTAGTTGTTATAGAAGATAGAGGCTCCATATAAACAGGGGTAAGAATTGGATAATTCTTATCACGCCTCCTCAATTCTAACCAAGAGATGGTTGAATTGTAAGCGTTGTTTAATGCTGAGAAAGTCTGTTTTGTGGTAAAACTTTGGTGAAGATGTCTGCATTCTGGCCTCGCCTCGAGAGCTAATGAAGTGAACTTGCAATTCACGTTTGGCGACTCTGTCACGTATAAAAAACAACATGTTGATAATTTACCCATGGCTTAATTCCCCATGCATGAGATTTTTATCTACTTTGGATGCCCTTAATTTTGATGTTCTTCAGTTTCTGCTCAGATTCATATTAAAAAAAATGTGGCAAATGAAATGAAATGAAATCTGCCTTGTGTTTTGCCCTATCTGGCCTTGTAATACAGTTACACTCAGTTCAAGCGAGTCTTCTTGGAGTACAAAATAACATAGCATGTGAGATTGGAATCTTGCATATTGAATTTTTTTTTTTTTTATTTCGGCAATCTTAAACCATTCGGGGAAGAAAATTTCTAATAAAATTATTTACTGGATTCTTGCAAGAAAATCTCCAATAAAAAAATTGTTTATTTTAATCATTTACTGCTGATATTTGGCCGATTCTCTTTTTTCTTCAACTTAATGAAGTTAATTTATGTGAATTTTTTGTTATTTTGATTTTAATGTTGGTTCACTCTTGTGTTCTATTTGGTTTTGTTGTGTTTTTACAGCAAAGGCAAAAATATTGACTGAAAAGTCTACTTTTTCATTAATCAAAAGATGCTTAAATACAAATTCAACTTAACTGAAATTGGAACAAAATAGCTACTGATTCAAGAAAATGTCCACTACTAACAGAAAAATAAGAAACAAGAAGCAACTAACAGAATGCCTAAAACTGTGCTCTCTAATAGCTAATTCAGGTATGCACTTCCCCATGCAATGTAGGCTAGAGGAATAGGTCTTTTATGGGTGTCGAATCCACCAGAAATTAAATTAACTGAAATTACCAGTAATTAAATATTTTTTACAGCAAGTGGTAAATCCAGGTCAAACCCTAGAGATTGAATTATCAATTTTCGTGCACTTGTGTGTAATGAAAAACGAAAGAAACAAAGATTGGGGGGGGGGGGGGGGGGTTTTGTAACACAAAATCAGAAAAAATCAGAAATTCAAGAACTAAATATGAAAATCTCAATTTAAACAAACTTCAGTCAAGGTAATTCGCATTCCAATGCATTGATTTAATCATAGACAAAAGAAAAACAATTATCTCTTATTGAATACTTAACGTAGATTTACCAAATAGCAAGGTAAACCCTTGACTTCCCTATACTCATCAATTCGAGCTTAGCAGTCTTATTGACTCTAATTATTAACTGAGTTGGTATTAAGCAATCCTCATAAAATTAATAACTGTTTTAAGAAAAGGAAGTAGTTAAGCTGAACAATAATTTATGAAGCATAAATCATTTAATCCATCCTATTGTTTCCTTAGGTTATTATCGAAAACTTGGATCATAATCAATAAAACCT
This sequence comes from Hevea brasiliensis, assembly GCF_030052815.1. NCBI lineage: Eukaryota > Viridiplantae > Streptophyta > Magnoliopsida > Malpighiales > Euphorbiaceae > Hevea > Hevea brasiliensis. Next base: position 50,258,962 of record NC_079509.1, read on the forward strand.
AATTGCTACTCATGTTCAATCTTACACAACAATTACGGATTATGAAGATGAACTAGCAATTGATCAAATCAAACAATCAACTAATAGGCCTTTTTAGCAAATCATTCAACAGATAAAAAATAATTAAATCAGAAAACAATAGATATTCAAAAAGACATAAATTAAATTAAGAACCTGATCTCACAAATCAAGCAAAAGAACTTGAATCCCTTGAACTGAATTAAAAACTTAGCCACTCATGTTCATTCCTTACAGAAAAATAAAATAAAGAAATCGAAAGAAGAATTCTAAAAGATGAATGGAGAATGAAAGCCTTCAAATGGAGAACGAAGGTCTGAATTGGGATGCTCTTAGCTGCTGCCCAAAGACGTATTTATACTAAAAAAACCTAATCCCAAAGATAGGAACCAAACCAAACTAGGAAAGGTTTTGAAATTCAAGATGTAGATTTTCAGCCTGCATTCACGTTTCTGGAATCAAGGCAGATTTTCAGCAACTTTCTTTCCGAATCTGCCTCTGCCCTCTTCAGGAAAGTTGTAGCCCTATTTCTTAGCTTTCCAACGGATACTCATGGACCCAAAACTGAGGTCTACAGCCCAAGTTATGGCTCAAAAACTGGGACTGGTTCAGTCAGACGGTCCAGCCCATTGTGACGAATTCATTGCCGTTTTTAACAATTAAAATGGCTTCATCTCATGTCCAGCCCTTCATAGAAGTTGTAGAGGTGGCTCTTAAGGTTCAATTGGATTGGCCTTGCTTCATTTGGACGTCTAAAACTCTAGATACAAAATAAATACTGAAACTGGTCGTGACCCATCGAGTCTGGGCTTTTGCAATAGATTCATAGCTCATTTTGTCAACCTTGGAGACTGATTTGGACTATGATCCCTCTTTATCATTTGAAGTGCTCTATCTTAGCTTTTCAATGGATTAAACAATAATCAATTTGGAGACCCACAACTTTAGAAACACCTGAAAAATACAGCAAAGGTCAAACACTGAAAATTTATCCATTTAACATAATTATTCCACAACTATCTAAAAATATGTCTAGATGATAAATATATTATAACCAACTGAATTAAACATAAAAAAAACACACTAAAAATACTAAATGTGATGGGAGTAAAATTAATAAATTATGCACTTATCAGTCTTATTCACAAATTCACCATCAACTAACTTCCTTCTCACATCCTGAGAGTTGCAGCCTTTATTCCATATCAGCTTCCATCTTAGCACTCCAAATCAGCACGTTAAGATCATGTCAGCAACCAGCCTGCAGTTCCTGAGTCATCTACAACACTCCTCCTGGCTCAAGAACTGCAGATTCCAAGTTTCTCTCGAAGGAATTCAAATCTGCTAACATGAAATGGTTTGGTAAACACATCTGCAACCTGATCTTTTGTCTTATAATAAACCAAACTCACTTCTCCATTCTTCTACACTTCTCTTAGGAAAAACAAGTTAATGTTAAAGTGCTTTGTCTTTCCATGAAAGACAGGATTGTATGAGATTGCAATGGCAGCTTGATTATCCACAAGCGCTCTAGTTCCATTCTCCTCAGCCAAAGTGCCTAATTCACTGCAGCTGTGGCAGCAATGAATTCTGCCCCAGCTGTAGGCTGAGTAACAACTCCTTGCTTCTTAGAACATCAGAAGAAACACCCTGAGCCTAAGCTGAAACAATATCCTAATGTACTTTTCATGTCATCAGCTAAACCAGCCCAATCACTATCAGAATAACACTACAAGACAAAATCCTGACGCTGTCTAAATTTAATCCCAAAATTCAAAGTTCCCTTAACATACCTTACTACCCTTTTGGCAACTTTCATGTGCACTTCACTAGCACAGTTCAGGAACCTTGATAGCACACTGATAGCATGTAAGATATCAAGTTTGGTTGCTGTCAAATACATCAAACAACCAATAAGACTTCTATAGGTGCTTTCATTAGCCTTGTCTGATCCATCCTGCTTTTGTAGCTTCTCTTTTTGATTCATTGGAGTAGACATAGGCATGCAATCCTCCATCTTGAATTTCTTTAAGATTTCCTTTGCATACTTCTGTTGACAAATGAAAACCTCATTCTGTGATTGCTTAATCTCCATTCCCAGGAAATAGGACATCTCTCCCAAGTCTATCATCTCAAAAACTTGCATCATTTCATTCTTGAACTTCTCAATAAGTTCTGAATTACTTCCTGTCACCAAAAGATCATCAACATGAAGAGAAATGACAACTATGTTAGCATTAAAATGCTTAACATACAATGTTGAATCACTTAAGCTTTTCTAAAAGCCTAAGTCTAGCAGATGTTGATCAATTCTGCTATACCAAGCCCTTGGAGCCTGCTTCAATCCGTAAAGAGCTTTCTTCAGAAGATAAACTTTCTCCTCCTATCCTTTTATGATAAAGCCTTCTGGTTATTCTACATAGATCTCCTCCTGTAAGAAACCATTTAAAAAGGTAGATTTAACATCCATTTGAAAAATTTTCCAACCTTTTTGTGTAGCCACTGCAAGCAACAGTCTTATTGTTTCAAGTCTGGCTACTGGTGCAAAAGTCTCAGAAAAATCTACTCCACAAACTTGAGCATAGCCTTTCACCACCAGCTTAGCCTTGTGCCTGTTAACTGTCCCATCATCATTTAGCTTTGTCCTGTAAACCCATTTTACTCCAATGACTTTCCTGTCTTGAGGCCTTTGTATAAGCTCCCAAGTCTGGTTCTTTTGAATCATGGTCAGCTCCTCTTTCATTGCAGCCTCCCACTTTGGATCTCCTTCAGCTTCTTTGTATCCTGTAGGCTCTAGAACAGCAACATTACATCTCTGATAAATGTCAGCAACCTAGTTCCTCTTATTATCTCATCATCAATCTGCTCATCAGCATTCTGCAAGGGATTTGAGATCTGCTGCTGTTTCTGCTTCTCTTCCCCACTCCATTTTTCATTTTCAATGAAATGAACATCTCTACTTATCAGAATTTTTCCAGTTTGTGGTTGAAAAATTCTATAAGCCTTAGAGATAGTGCTGTAGCCAATAAAAATGCCAGGTTTTGCCCTGCTGTGCAGCTTATCCCTTTTCACCTAAGGCACATAAGAAAAACATAAACAACCAAAAATCTTTAGATTTTCGAGTGATGGTTTGTGCCTCCATGCTTCAAATGGAGTTTTTGTAACGCCCCTCATCCGTCTACAGTGTAGCCGAGTAAAGCGTGCCACATTCAGTGCATGAGCAGCCTATCTTATCTTGTCATGCACATTATTAATTTAATGTCCATTTATTTTTATTATCCCATGTATAATTTTTTTTTATCACCTTTCATTCTTATGAAGACTCAAACAGAGTCTTCTTTATTTTATTAGTGCATGGCGGGTTTCACTATTTACCTGTTAAAATTTTCATATCATAAGTTTAATCCATGTCAATTTACCTCTTGTTATATCTATCTCATTAGTTTTCATGTATCACATCATATCACATGTCATATAATCAATTCATGTAAAACACATTTACTTTTATTAATAGAATTCATATACGATAATTTACAATTCATATTACAGTCTTAAAATGAATTACATCTTTGACTTATGTACAGAAATCAAAAATACAAAATCTAAATACACATGGGCCCTACCAAAAATACTCTGCTGAGGTGACTCCCACACTAGTGCAGATCTGCTCAGAATCTGTGTCTAGATTCTACTGGTCAATCTCTCCAATACCTACGCGAGGAAACAATCCATCGCGCTAAGCATATTACTTAGTGGTGTATAATTTAAAATAAAAATAACTGAATAATCAAGGATAATTATTTCATGTATAATTTCATATAAAAATTCATATTTCATGGACTCTGAGTCAATTACATGTTTACTGAACTTTAGAAGTAATTAAACTTGTCGGGATCCTTTCTAATAATTTATTCCATTTTCAGTCTTTTTAATTTCATATCAGTGGTCTCTTCATGTAATTATTTAATTTTTAAAGCTTATTACTTATGAGTCGTTTCATAACTTTAGCTGCTCCATAGGAGCATATTAATTTACTGATATTTCTTCATATAATCAATTGATTTTTACACTTATTACTCATATCTGTGATCTTTTCGGTACTTAATTAAATTTAAGACTCATTACTCATATTTGTGCCCAAGTAACCTATGACAGATTATAAAGACTGGATACACGGGAGTATACAAGTTAGACATCCGTATGCCTATCATGTATACATCTGTCATGTCAAGCACAAGGCCAGCGAACAGGCATAAAGCCAGAAATCATATCAGGCACAATGGCCAGCGGGCAGGCATAAAGCTAGTAGAACAATTATATCAGATATATATTATCTATCAATGATTATTCATGTGGGCAGTACTGCAATCTATAGTCTCTAATTGGTATACCAATTGATCCAAGCTATATACATAAGTCTAGGTATACTTTGGGCAAATTGGTATTACTAAGCACTTGTAGTTTTATTATTTCATGCTATATACTATTAATGGTTCATAACATATTGTTATTTCACTTCATATACTATCTATGCTTTATACCATTTTCATGTCATTATAATTAGAACATAAGTCCCAAGTACATATTCATATAACTTATGTATTTATCACTCTCATTATTTTATGCCATGTACTATACATATTTATAGTATTGTTATTTCATATATGATGGAAACATAGGTTCCAAGTGTATTTTCATATGACTTATGTGTTTAGCAAACCATTTAGATAATTTACATTTTATGTATCAAATGATTTCATGTCACCTTGTAGTGGGAAAGTGGGTCTCACATACCTATTTCATATAATACAGTGTTTAGTAACACATTAGGGTCATTAGGGTTAAAACCCTACCATAAGATAAGTTGTCTTATGAACCTTTCTTTAGGTTCAGTTTTAATGTCTTAACTTTACCTATCAATTTGATCACTTTGTGGCCACTGTTTGGCCATGCTTCCTTCATGGAAGTTGTTCTTCTATGTCTTGTCTTGTTTTCCCTTTTTGAATCATGTCATTTGGATTTCTAGAACTCAAGTTATGGTCAAATAACCATAACTGGTTCATTTCCTAATTCTGGATCCTCAACTAAGTAGATTTTGGAGTTATAATTTACCAATTTAATTGGACATGTTGCAGTCACTTTCAAGCTTAGTATTCTTCATATAATTTGTTGCCCTATATCATATGGTCACTTAGAATTTTGGATTGCAATTTTTCAAGTCTTATAGAATTACTTATACCCAAATCATTGGCCTGGACTCAAGTACCCTGTGCCAACAGGATCCTAGTTCAGGTTAGTAGATTTGACTCAACTTTTGGGATTCTTACATTTATAATTTGAGGAAAGTGTCTAAAACAAAATTGGAGCTCTATTTCTCATGTTTCCAGAACAATATGGCTCATCCCAATTGGAGTTTCCTAGTGAGAGATATAACTAAAAGACTATTCTGGATTTAAATGGTTACTTAGGCAATTTCTAGAATTTGCATACTAAATTGATCTAGTCAATTGGCCTAGTTCCCTTGATTTCTGGGTTTTGATCAAAATACCATATTGTAAATTGATGTCTTTGAACATTTTGCCACTAGTTTCATTGCATTTGGATTTCTGTAGACCAAGTTATGGCTTTTTTGTTAAAACTGGTCAAGTAGCATTTGTCTAGCAATTCTGGGCAGTTTTGGTACTGGATAGTTTTGGTAACTCAACTCTGGCAAGCAATTTGGTTAGGTTAATGGCATTTATGGGCTCTGTGATCTTCATGAAAGTTGAAGCCCTATGTCTAAGCTTTCCAATGGTCTAAAATTCAGGTTATTTGAACCTGTCTAGTGGAAGTTATGGCCAAATGAATGTACACTATTTATTTGGTCAATTTTCTGGGTTCATCATTTGGTCATCCGGATTAGGACAATAATTTGATCAATTTCTGGGCAGAATTTAGGCATAGTCTCTTCATGAAAAATGAATCATTTTAGGTCTAGTTTCATCTTCAATTGGCTTTATACCAATTGGAGCAATTTAATTTCGGTTATGGCTCCAAACACATGTTGGATTCAATAATTCTCAACCTACAAAGAAACTTACACTTCCAATTTCATTTCCTCCAACTCCCAAACTACAATTCAACATTCATGGCACTTCTAATATTATCAATTCATCTCAACACTATCAAATTCCAGCAATTACATTACGTCTCTAATAATCAGTTCAAAACCCTAATTCAAATGGTCAAAGTCAACGATATTCACATGAAAACAATTTTTCTAGTACATGTAACTTCAACTGTCAACATAATTCACTTTCACTTATCCATTAACACCATTAATGAACATTTACATACATAAAATTATCAATCTCCTAAGTTCCTCAAGGCTGCCAAATTGAGGCAATTTTATAGAGTGTCCATAATTATCATCAAACCCTAATTCAAATTGCCAATCACAATATACACATGCAATTAATTTGCTAGTACATGAAATTTCATTCCTCAACATATAACTTATTCATCAACATCACAAATCACCTTTTTCATACATGAATTAATCAAATTCTCAAATTTCCCATGGCTACCAAAATGAAGAGCTCACAATTACTTATCAACCTCTTCAAATTTCTTATCATATCAACTCATCCTAAGCACAAAACAAGAATTAAAGAAGAAATGTGGAAAGATTGAGCACTAACCTCTTTGTTCACTTTCTTGAGCTTGTTAAAACTTCACCTAATCTTTTTTTTCTAACTGCCTATAGTCTTCCTAAGGTGTTAGGATTAACTTTTGTGAAGTGAACTTGTGATTTTAGGTTAAAAATTGAGGGATTTAAGCTTTGCATGAAAACGTTCATGGAGGAAAGATGAAGAACCCATTTCGGCCATGGGAGAGAATGAAGAAGAAGAAATGAAGTTAGTGGGTTTAACTTGTCCTCTTATGCTTTTATACCTCACTAACAATTTAAATATTAATTATAATGATTAAACTTTCATAATTCTAATTATACCCCCTCATTTCTCTTTAATTACATTACACATGTAATTTCATATTTTCATGGGATTTTCAAAATTTTAATATCACTTATTTTAATGGACATTTAGGTCAAAAGTCAACTCTAGGTGTCAAATGACCAAAATGCCCCTCTTCGAGTTATAGTCCAACTTTTTCAGTAATACTGATTAAATCCTTGATCTGATGGTTCCTTTAATTTTCATTTTTTTATCTGTACCGATTAACTAAATTTTCTTTGACATTTTTAATGTCATTTGTACCTCAGTAAGCCTTTAATTAAGTCCTGAAAATTATTTCCTAAGGTTCTTCGTGGGTCTGGGGTTGTCAACTGTCTATACAATGACTTTCCGGCACAATCACCTATCGCTACGATTCCTGCTCCTTTAAACTAGTTACATTTCATTTCTTTATTTTCTCTTAATTTTTCTTGCATTTTCTTATTATTTATTCCATCATTTTATGTCTCCTCACTATTATTTAAGTGTAGTTTCAGGCATTCTGACTGTCCGAACAGACGTTAGTCATCGGAACAGTAGAGCGTACGGACTACCTACAGTGAGGGTATTACAGTTTTCCCTTCCACAGCTCTAGTAAACAATCTGTTAAGCAAAAATACAGCAGTACTTGCTGCTTCTACCCAAAAGCTTTTTGGAAGACCTTTCTCATGGAGTAAGCACCTTGACATCTCCATAATAGTCCTATTTTTACTCTCACTTACTCCATTATGTTGAGGAGTATATGGAGCTGTGAGCTGATGCTCAATCCCTGCTTCTTCACAGAACAAATTGAATTGATCTGAAGTATATTCAGCGCCATTGTTTGATCTGAGCACTTGAATTTTGCAACCACTCTGATTTTCCACCCATGCTTTGAACTTCCAAAACACTATAGCAACTTCTGGTTTAAACCTCAAAAAATAAATCTAGCACATTCTGGTTAGATCATCAATAAAGACAATGTAATACCTGCTGCCTTTCAAAGATGGAGTCTTCTGAGGTCCATAGAGATTTGTATGGATCAGCTGGAGCCTCTTAGTTGCCCTCCAGACTGTTGTTTTGAATAGTTTGAATAGCATTCTTGTTTGCTCGCCTTTGAGACATGCTTCACAACTTGGAAGTTGTTCTTCTAGTTGAGGCAGGCCCTTCACCAATTCTCTTTTCTGCATAGTCAGCACATCTTTATGATGAAAATGCCCCAAACTTTTATGCCAGATTTCTGCTGTTGCCACTTGACTTTGATATGCTGCCTGCATCTCCTCCATAGGATCCAAAGAAAAACTCTTGTTTTTCATCTTTACTCGAAATACTTCCTGTCCCTTTGAGTCTGTGATCAAACATTCTTTAGCTTCAAATATGACTTTGAAGCCCTTTTCTAATAGCTGACCAACACTAAATAGATTTTGGTCAATCTCAGGGACATATAAAACATCAAAAATGAGCTTTGTACATGTACAGCTCTCAATAGCTACTGTACCTTTTACTTTAACAGCAATGTGATGACCATTGCCAATTCTGACTTTTGAAATGGCAGTTTTATCAAGATCTCTGAACAACTCTTCATCATAGGTCATATGATTGGTGCAGCCACTATCAATTAACTAGCTTTCACTTGAACTGCTGGTTGTGAAACATGAGGCCACAAAGAGCTGTTCTTCCTCCTACTGGTCTGCAACTTGAGCTTCTCCCTATTGCTGAGCCGCTTTCCTTTTGCAGATGATTTCTGCATGGCCAAGCTTATTACATTTCCTGTACCTCATGTTAGGTTTCCTCCAACACTTGAAGTGAGGATGATTTTTCTTTCCATAATACTGATAAGGAGGATATTTTCCTTCCTTCTTGTTACTGCTGTTTCCCGTTGTAGCAGCCTCAGAGTTTCCAACATTGCCTTGCTTTCCTTTTCCTCCTTTCTTGCCTTTGCCTCTAGAAGTGCTCTGCAGCTTGGCTTGTAATGCTCCCTCAATGAAGCCTTCTTGCCTCATTAACCTTCTCTGCTCTTGAGCCTGTAAGGAATTTAACAACTCTACCAAGCTAATCCTTGACAGATCCTTTGAGTTCTCCAAAGAAGCAATGGTTGCTTCAAACCTTTCAAGTAAGGTTACAAGTATTTTCTTGATAAGTACATAATTTATTAATTTTACTCCCATCACATTTAGTGTTTCTAGTGTGTTTTTATGCATAATTCAGTTGATTAAAGTATATTTATCATTTAGGCATATTTTTAGATAGTTGTTGGAATAATTGTGTTAAATAGAGAAATTTTTAGCATTTGACCTTTGCTATATTTTTCAGGTGTTTCTAAAGTTGTGGGTCTCCAAATTGAGTGCTGTTTAATCCATTGAAAAGCTAAGATAAAGCACTTCAAATGATAAAGAGGGACCAAAGCCCAAATCAGTCTCCAAGGTTGACAAAATGAGCTATGGATCTATTGCAAAAGCCCAGACTTGATGTGTCACGACCAGTTTCAGTATTTATTTTGTATCTGGAGTTTCAGATGTCTAAATGAAGCAAGCCTAAGCCCAATTGAACCTTAAGAGCCACCTCTACAACTTCTATGAAGGGCTAGAAGCAAGATAAGGCTATTTTAATTGTAAAAAATGGCAATGAAGTTATCACTATGGGCTGGACCGTCTGTTTGAACCAGTCCTGATTTTTAGGCCATAACTTGAGCTATAGATCTCGAATTTAGGCAAATGAGTATCCGTTAGAAAGCTAAGAAATAGGGCTATAACTTTCCTGAAGAGGGCAGAGACAGATTCGAAAAGGAAGTCGCTGAAAATCGGCCTTGATTTTAGAGATGCGAATGTAGGCTAAAAATCTGTCTTTTGAATTTCAAAACTTTTCCTAGTTTGATTCCTATCTTTGGGATTAGGTTTTTTTATTATAAATGCGTCTTTGGGCTGCAGTTAAAACAAACCATTCAATAGCCTCTCGATCTCAAAAACACATTCATTCTCCATTTTTTCTTTTTAGATTTCTTCTTTATTTTTCTTTATTTTTCTGTAAGCCATGAATATGAGTGGCTAAGTTTTTAATTCAGTTCAAGAGATTCAAGTTCTTTTGCATGATTTGTGAGACCAGGTTCTTAATTTAATTTATGTCTTTTTAAATATCTATTGTTTTCTAATTTCATTGTCTTTGATCTATTGAATGATTTGCTAAAAAGGCCTATTAGTTAATTGTTTGATTTGATCAATTGCTAGTTCATCTTCATAATCCGTAATTGTTGTGTAAGACTGAACATGAGTAACAACTAGGTTTCATTGCTTGTGATCCAAGTTTTTGATAATAACCTAAGGAAATAATATGGTGAATTAAATAATTTATGCTTCATAAATTGTTGTTCAGCTTAACTACTTCCTATTCTTAAAGCAGTTATTAATTTGATGAGGATTGCTTAATACCAATTCAGTTAATAATTAGAGTCAACAAAAGTGCTGGGCTCGAATTGATGAGTGTAGGGAAGTCAGGGGTTTACCTCGTTGTTTGGTAAATCTACGTTAAGTATTCAATAAAAGAAAATTGTATTTATTTTGTCTATGATCAAATCAATGCATTGGAATGCGAATTATCTTGGACTGAAGTTTGTTTAATTCGAGAGTTTCTTATTTAATTTTAGATTTTAATTTTAGATTTTTTATTTCTTCTTTGGATTGCGAATTAACCTCCCCTCCCCCCCCCCTCCCCAACCTTTGTTTCTTTTTCCATTACACAAGTGCATGAAATTTAATAATTCAGTCTCTAGGGTTCGACCTGGATTTACCACTTACTGCAGAAAATATTTCATAATTGGTGATTTCAGTTAATTTAATTTATGGTGGATTCGACACCCATCACTTCTGCACAATTCTGCTATCAGAAAGTTTAGTTCCAAGTAGCCTTACCTTATTTACAATGCTTAGCAACTTTTCTGAGTATTCTTTAATTGTTTCAGAATCCTTCATGTGCAACATTTCGAATTCCCTCACCAAGTTTAGAACCTTCATGCCTCTGATTCTCTCATCTCCTTGGTATTTTTCCTTGAGAAAATCCCAAATTGCCTTGGCAGATCCAAGAGTCATTATTCTTGAGAAAACTGTTGGAGACACAGCAGCAAAAAGGCAGGCCTTGGCCTTAGACTTTTGAGTCTTCTTCTCCTTGCGATTTTTGATCTGAGCCAAAGTAGGATTGCTAGGTAGAGGGGGAATTTTGTAGTCCTCCTCCACTACCTCCCAGACATCACACTCATCCAGGTAAGCTTCCATCTTGACAGCCCAAACTTGATAATTTTCTCCATCAAAAACTGGTGGAGCTAATGTTAAAAAAGAGTTCTCACCTTCCATTGTTCTGTAGGCTAATTTGGTGGAGGTTTACAAGGTGTTTGGGATTCACTTAGTCACTCACAAGCTTACACGTCCCTTAAGAACAAATAGCTCTAATACCATTGTTGTGTTTTTATAGCAAAGGCCAAACCATTGACTGAAAAGTCTACTTTTTCATTAATCAAAAGATGCTTAAATACAAATTCAACTTAACTAAAATTGCAACAAAATGGCTACTGATTCAAGAACATGTCCACCACTAATAGAAAAATAGGAAACAAGAAGCAACTAACAAAATACAAAAACAAAATGCCTAAAACTGCGCTCTGTAACAACTAATTCTGGTATGCACTTCCCCATGCAATGTAGGCTAGAGGAATAGGTCTTATTTCACAAATTCACCATCAAGTAACTTCCTTCTCATGTCCTGAGAGTTGCAGCCTTCATTCCATATCAGCTTCCATCTCAACACTCCAAATCAGCACATTAAGATCATGTCAGCAACCAGCCTGCAGTTCCTGAGTCATCTGCAATAGGTTTCTTCTTTGGTTATTGATTTATTTTCTGCATTTCTTGTACACTTTATTATTATCAATAAGCCGTGTGGAAAAATCTGAACCCGGACTTTTAGACTTTATCATTATTATGGTCTTTAACCCTACAGAAAAGGTAGAAGACTGAAAAATTCTTAGTTCCACTAAGTGTGTAAATTATTTCACATACTTCATTAATTAGAAATAAAGAAATTATATTTTATAGTGAGATTTATTATATTTTATTTTAAAATTTATTATTATTTTAATAATAATTAATTATTCATTAAATAGATATATACACCTTGATATAAGTAAGAAATTTTTAAAAGACTTCTAAAATTGTATTTTTGCAAGTTAAGGTCAAATTTATTACATCACTTGTAGACTTTATTATTATCAACAAGCCGCATGGAAAAATCTGAACCCGGACTTTTAGACTTTATTATTATTATGGCCTTGAACCTTGCGGGGAAGGCAGAAGATTGAAAATTTCTTAGTTTCACTAAGTGTGTAAATTATTTTACATACTTAATTAATTAGAAAATAAGAAATTATATTTTATAGTGAGATTTATTATATTTCATTGTAAAATTTATTATTATTTTAATAATAATTAATTATTCATTAAATAGATATATACAATGTGATATAAGTAAGAAATTTTTAAAAGACTTCTAACATCGTCTTTTAGCAAATCAAGGTCAAATTTTTTACATGACTTATAGACTTTATTATTATCAACAAGCCGTATGGAAAAATCTGAACCCGGACTTTTAGACTTTATTATTATAATGGCCTTGAACCCTGCGAGGAAGGTAGAAGACTAAAAAATTCTTAGTTCCACTAAGTGTGTAAACTATTTTATATACTTAATTAATCAGAAATTAAGAAATTATATTTATGGTGAGATTTATTATATTTTGATGTAAAATTATTATTATGTTAATAATAATTAATTATTCATTAAATAGATTTAAACACCTTGATATAAGTAAGAAATTTTTAAAAGACTTCTAAAATCGTCTTTTAGCAAATTAAGGTCAAATTTTTTGTATTAATTGTAGATTTTATTATTGTCAACAAGCTATATAGAAAAATCTGAACCCGGACTTTTAGACTTTATTATTATTATGGCCTTGAACCCTGCGGGAAAGCCAGAAGACTGAAAAATTCTTAGTTCCACTAAGTGTGTAAAATATTTGACATACTTAATTAACTAGAAATTAAGAAATAATATTTTATAGTGAGATTTATTATATTTTATTGCAAAATTTATTATTATTTAATAATTAATTATTCACTAAATAGATATATACACCTTGATATAAGTAAGAAATTTTTAAAAGACTTCCAAAATCATCTTTTAGCAAATTAAGGTCAAATTTTTTACATGACTTGTAGATTTTATTATTATCAATAAGCCGTATGGAAAAATCTGAACCCAGACTTTTAGACTTTATTATTATTATGGCCTTGAACCCTGCGGAGAAGATAGAAGACTGAAAAATTTTTACTTCCACTAAGTGTGTAAATTATTTTATATACTTAATTAATTAGAAATTAAGAAATTATATTTTATAGTGAGATTTATTATATTTTGTTATAAAATTTATTATTATTTTAATAATAATTAATTATTCATTAAATAGATATATACACCTTGATATAAGTAAGAAATTTTTAAAAGACTTCTAAAATTGTAAGTTTGCAAGTTAAGGTCAAATTTATTACATCACTTGTAGACTTTATTATTATCAACAAGCCGCATGGAAAAATCTGAACCCGGACGTTTAGACTTTACTATTATTATGGCCTTGAACCTTGCGAGGAAGGCAAAAGATTGAAAATTTCTTAGTTTCGCTAAGTGTGTAAATTATTTTACATACATAATTAATCAGAAATTAAGAAATTATATTTTATAGTGAGATTTATTATATTTTATTGTAAAATTTATTATTATTTAAATAATAATTAATTATTCATTAAATAGATATATACACCGTGATATAAGTAAGAAATTTTTAAAAGACTTCTAAAATCGTCTTTTAGCAAATTAAGGTCAAATTTTTTACATGACTTATAGACTTTATTATTATCAACAAGCCGTATGGAAAAATCTGAACCGGGACTTTTATTATTATAATGGCCTTGAACCTTGCGGGGAAGGCAGAAGACTGAAAAATTCTTAGTTCCACTAAGTGTGTAAACTATTTTATATACTTAATTAATAAGAAATTATATTTTATAGTGAGATTTATTATATTTTGTTTTAAAATTTATTATTATTTTAATAATAATTAATTATTCATTAAACAGATATATACACCTTGATATAAGTAAGAAATTTTTAAAAGACTTCTAAAATCGTCTTTTAGCAAATTAAGGTCAAATTTTTTGTATTAATTAGAGATTTTATTATTGTCAACAAGCCATATGGAAAAATTTGAACCCGGACTTTTAGACTTTATTATTATTATGGCCTTGAACCCTGTGGAGAAGGCAGAAGACTGAAAAATTCTTAGTTCCACTAAGTGTGTAAATTATTTTATATACTTAATTAATTAGAAATTAAGAAATTATATTTTATAGCGAGATTTATTATATTTTATTTTAAAATTTATTATTATTTTAATAATAATTAATTATTTACTAAATAGATATATACACCTTGATATAAGTAAGAAATTTTTAAAAGACTTCTAAAATCATCTTTTAGCAAATTAAGGTCAAATTTTTTACATGACTTGCAGACTTTATGATTATCAACAAGCCGATGGAAAAATCTAAACCCGAACTTTTAGACTTTATTATTATTATGGCCTTGAACCCTACGGAGAAGGCAGAAGACTGAAAAATTCTTAGTTCCACTAAGTGTGTAAATTATTTTATATACTTAATTAATTAGAAATTAAGAAATTATATTTTATAGTGAGATTTATTATATTTTATTGTAAAATTTATTATTATTTTAATAATAATTAATTATTCATTAAATAGATATATACACCTTGATATAAGTAAGAAATTTTTAAAAGACTTCTAAAATTGTATTTTTGCAAGTTAAGGTCAAATTTATTACATGACTTGTAGACTTTATTATTATCAACAAGCCGCATGGAAAAATCTGAACCCGGACTTTTAGACTTTATTATTATTATGGCCTTGAACCTTGCAGGGAAGACAGAAGATTGAAAATTTCTTAGTTTCACTAAGTGTGCAAATTATTTTACATACTTAATTAATTAGAAATTAAGAAATTATTTTTTATAGTGAGATTTATTATATTTTATTGTCAAAATTTATTATTATTTAAATAATAATTAATTATTGATTAAATAGATATATACACCGTGATATAAGTAAGAAATTTTTAAAAGACTTCTAAAATCGTCTTTTAGCAAATTAAGGTCAAATTTTTTACATGACTGGTGGACTTTATTATTATCAACAAGCCATATGGAAAAATCTAAACCCGGACTTTTAGACTTTATTATTACTATGGCCTTGAACCCTGCGGAGAAGGCAGAAGACTGAAAAATTCTTAGTTCCACTAAGTGTGTAAATTATTTTATATACTTAATTAATTAGAAATTAAGAAATTATATTTTATAGTGAGATTTGTTATATTTAGTTGAAAATTTTATTATTATTTTAATAATAATTAATTATTCATTAAACTGATATATACATCTTGATATAAGTAAGCAATTTTTAAAAGACTTCTAAAATAGTCTTTTAGCAAATTAAAGTCAAATTTTTTGCATGACTTGTAGACATTATTATTATCAACAAGCCGTATGGAAAAATATGAACCCGGACTTTTAGACTTTATTATTATTATGGCCTTGAACTCTGCGGGGAAGGTAGAAGACTGAAAAATTCTTAGTTTCACTAAGTGTGTAAATTATTTTATATACTTAATTAATTAGAAATTACGAAATTAGATTTTGCAGTGAGATTTATTATATTTTATTGAAAAATTTTTTATTATTTTAATAACAATTAATTATTCATTAAATAGATATATACACCTTGATATAAGTAAGAAATTTTTAAAAGACTTCTAAAGTCGTCTTTTAGCAAATTAAGTTGAAATTTTTTGCATGACTTGTAGACTTTATTATTATCAACAAGCCGTATAGAAAAATCTGAACACGAACTTTTAGACTTTATTATTATTATGGTCCTAAACCCTGCCAGTAAGGCAGAAGACTGAAAAATTCTTAGTTCCACTAAGTGTGTAATTTATTTTATATACTTAATTAATTAGAAATTAAGAAATAATATTTTATAGTGAGATTCATTATATTTTATTGTAAAATTTATTATTATTTAAATAATAATTAATTATTCATTAAATAGATATATATACCTTGATATAAGTAAGAAATTTTTAAAAGACTTCTAAAATCGTCTTTTAGCAAATTAAGGTCAAATTTTTTACATGGCTTATAGACTTTATTATTATCAACAAGCCGTATGGAGAAATCTGAACCCGGACTTTTAGACTTCATTATTATTATGGCCTTGAACCTTGCGGGGAAGGTAGAAGATTGAAAATTTCCTTAGTTTCACTAAATGTGTGAATTATTTTACATACTTAATTAAATAGAAATTAAGAAATTATATTTTATAGTGAGATTTATTATATTTTATTGTAAAATTTATTATTATTTAGATAATAATTAATTATTCATTAAATAGATATATACACCGTGATATAAGTAAGAAATTTTTAGAAGGCTTCTAAAATCGTCTTTTAGCAAATAAAGGTCAAATTTTTTACATGACTTATAGACTTTATTATTTTCAACAAGCCGTATGGAAAAATCTGAACCCGGACTTTTAGACTTTATTATTATTATGGCCTTGAATCCTATGGAGAAGGTAGAAGACTGAAAAATTCTTAGTTCCACTAAGTGTGTAAATTATTTTGTATAATTAATTAAATAGAAATTAAGAAATTATATTTTATAGTGAGATTTATTATATTTTGTTGAAAAATTAATTATTATTTTAATAATAATTAATTATTCATTAAACAGATAAATACACCTTGATATAAGTAAGAAATTTTTAAAAGACTTCTATAATAGTCTTTTAGCAAATTAAGGTCAAATTTTTTGCATGACTTGTAGACATTATTATTATCAACAAGCCGTATGGAAAAATATGAACCCAGACTTTTAGACTTCATTATTATTATGGCCTTGAACTCTGCGGGGAAGGCAGAAGACTGAAAAATTCTTAGTTCCACTAAGTGTGTAAATTATTTTATATACTCAATTAATTTCAAATTAAGAAATTATATTTTATAGTGAGATTTATTATATTTTATCGTAAAATTTATTATTATTTTAATAGAAATTAATTATTCATTAAATATATATGCACACCTTGATATAAGTAAGAAAATTTTAAAAGACTTCTAAAATCATCTTTTAGCAAATTAAAGTCAAATTTTTTACATGACTAGTAAACTTTATTATTATCAACAAGCCATATGGAAAAAACTGAACCCGGACTTTTAGACTTTATTGTTATTATGGCCTTAAACCCTGCGGAGAAGGCAGAAGACTGAAAAATTCTTAGTTCCACTAAGTGTGTAAATTATTTTATATACTTAATTAATTAGAAATTAAGAAATAATATTTTATAGTGAGATTTATTATATTTTTATTGTAAAATTTATTATTATTTTAATAATAATTAATTATTCATTATATAGATATATACACCTTGATATAAGTAAGAAATTTTTAAAAGACTTCTAAAATCATCTTTTAGCAAATTAAGGTCAAATTTTTTACATGACTTGTAGACTTTATTATTATCAACAAGCCGTATGGAAAAATCTGAACTCGGACTTTTAGACTTTATTATTATTATGGCCTTGAATCCTGCGGAGAAGGCAGAACACTGAAAAATTCCTAGTTCCACTAAGTGTGTAAATTATTTTGTGCACTTAATTAATTAGAAATTAAGAAATTATATTTTATAGTGAGATTTATTATATTTTGTTGTAAAATTTATTATTTTTTAATAATAATTAATTATTCATTAAATAGATATATACACCTTGATATAAGTAAGAAATTTTTAAAAGACTTCTAAAATCATCTTTTAGCAAATTAAGGTCAAATTTTTTGAATGACTTATAAACTTTATTATTATCAACAAGCCATATGGAAAAATCTGAACCCAGACTTTTAGACTTTATTATTATTATGGCCTTGAACCCTGCGGGGAAGGCAGAAGACTGAAAAATTCTTAGTTCCACTAAGTGTATAAATTATTTTGTACACTTAATTAATTAAAAATTAAGAAATTATATTTTATAGTGAGATTTATTATATTTTGTTGTAAAATTTATTATTTTTTTAATAATAATTAATTATTCATTAATTAGATATATACACCTTGATATACGTAAGAAATTTTTAAAAGACTTCTAAAGTCGTCTTTTAGCAAATTAAGGTGAAATTTTTTGCATGACTTGTTGACTTTATTATTATCAACAAGCCGTATGGAAAAATCTGAACCCGAACTTTTAGACTTTATTATTATTATGGTCTTAAACCCTGCCAGTAAGGCAGAAGACTGAAAAATTCTTAGTTCCACTAAGTGTGTAAATTATTTTATATACTTAATTAATTAGAAATTAAGAAATAATATTTTATAGTGAGATTCATTATATTTTATTGTAAAATTTATTATTATTTAAATAATAATTAATTATTCATTAAATAGATATATACACCTTGATATAAGTATAAAATTTTTAAAAGACTTCTAAAATCGTCTTTTAGCAAATTAAGGTCAAATTTTTTACATGGCTTATACACTTTATTATTATCAACAAGCCGTATGGAAAAATCTGAAGCCTGACTTTTAGACTTTATTATTATTATGGCCTTGAACCTTGCGGGGAAGGTAGAAGGTTGAAAATTTCCTTAGTTTCACTAAGTGTGTGAATTATTTTACATACTTAATTAATTAGAAATTAAGAAATTATATTTTATAGTGAGATTTATTATATTTTGTTGTAAAATTCATTATTATTTAGATAATAATTAATTATTCATTAAATAGATATATACACCGTGATATAAGTAAGAAATTTTTAAAAGACTTCTAAAATCGTCTTTTAGCAAATAAAGGTCAAATTTTTTACATGACTTATAGACTTTATTATTTTCAACAAGCTGTTTGGAAAAATCTGAACTCGGACTTTTTGACTTTATTATTATTATGGCCTTGAATCCTGTGGAGAAGGTAGAAGACTGAAAAATTCTTAGTTCCACTAAGTGTGTAAATTATTTTATATACTTAATTAAATAGAAATTAAGAAATTATATTTTATAGTGAGATTTATTATATTTTGTTGAAAAATTAATTATTATTTTAATAATAATTAATTATTCATTAAACAGATATATAGACCTTGATATAAGTAAGAAATTTTTAAAAGACTTCTAAAGTCGTTTTTTAGCAAATTAAGGTGAAATTTTTTGCTTGACTTGTAGACTTTATTATTATCAAAAAGCCGTATGGAAAAATCTGAATCCGAACTTTTAGACTTTATTATTATTATGGTCTTAAACCCTGCCGGTAAGGCAGAAGACTGAAAAATTCTTAGTTCCACTAAGTGTGTAAATTATTTTATATACTTAATTAATTAGAAATTAAGAAATAATATTTTATAGTGAGATTTATTATATTTTATTGTAAAATTTATTATTATTTAAATAATAATTAATTATTCATTAAATAGATATATACACCTTGATATAAATAAGAAATTTTTAAAAGACTTCTAAAATTGTATTTTTCCAAGTTAAGGTGAAATTTATTACATTGCTTGTAGACTTTATTATTATCAACAAGCCGCATGGAAAAATCTGAACCCGGACTTTTAGACTTTATTATCATTATGGCCTTGAACCTTGCGGGGAAGGCAGAAGATTGAAAATCCTTAGTTTCACTAAGTGTGTGAATTATTTTACATACTTAATTAATTAGAAATTAAGAAATTATATTTTATAGTGAGATTTATTATATTTTAATGTTAAATTTATTATTATTTAGATAATAATTAATTATTCATTAAATAGATATATACACCGTGATATAAGTAAGAAATTTTTAAAAGACTTCTAAAATCGTCTTTTAGCAAATAAAGGTCAAATTTTTTACATGACTTATAGGCTTTATTATTTTCAACAAGCCGTATGGAAAAATTTGAACTCGGACTTTTAGACTTTATTGTTGTTATGGCCTTGAATCCTGTGGAGAAGGTAGAAGACTGAAAAATTCTTAGTTCCACTAAGTGTGTAAATTATTTTATATACTTAATTAAATAGAAATTAAGAAATTATATTTTATAGTGAGATTTTTTATATTTTGTTGAAAAATTAATTATTATTTTAATAATAATTAATTATTCATTAAACAGATATATATACCTTGATATAAGTAAGAAATTTTTAAAAGACTTCTAAAATAGTCTTTTAGCAAATTAAGGTCAAATTTTTTGCACGACTTGTAGACATTATTATTATCAACAAGCCCTATGGAAAAATATGAACCCGGACTTTTAAACTTTATTATTATTATGGCCTTGATCTCTGCGAGGAAGGCAGAAGACTGAAAAATTCTTAGTTCCACTAAGTGTGTAAATTATTTTATATACTCAATTAATTTCAAATTAAGAAATTATATTTTATAGTGAGATTTATTATATTTTGTTGTAAAATTTATTATTATTTTAATAGTAATTGATTATTCATTAAATAGATATACACACCTTGATATAAGTAAGAAAATTTTAAAAGACTTCTAAAATCATCTTTTAGCAAATTAAAGTCAAATTTTTTACATGACTTGTAAACTTTATTATTATCAAAAAGCCATATGGAAAAATCTGAACCCGGACTTTTAGACTTTATTGTTATTACGGCCATAAACCCTGCGGGGAAGGCAGAAGACTGAAAAATTCTTAGTTCCACTAAGTGTGTAAATTATTTTATATACTTAATTAATTAGAAATTAAGAAATTATATTTTATAGTGAGATTTATTATATTTTTATCGTAAAATTTATTATTATTTTAATAATAATTAATTATTCATTATATGGATATATACACCTTGATATAAGTAAGAAATTTTTAAAAGACTTCTAAAATCATCTTTTAGCAATTTAAGGTCAAATATTTTACATGACTTGTAGACTTTATTATTATCAACAAGCCGTGTGGAAAAATCTGAACTCGGACTTTTAGACTTTATTATTATTATGGCCTTGAACCCTGCGGAGAAGGCAGAAGACTGAAAAATTCTTAGTTCCACTAAGTGTGTAAATTATTTTGTACACTTAATTAATTAGAAATTAAGAAATTATATTTTATAATGAGATTTATTATATTTTGTTGTAAAATTTATTATTTTTTAATAATAATTAATTATTCATTAAATTGATATATACACCTTGATATAAGTAAGAAATTTTTAAAAGACTTCTAAAATCATCTTTTAGCAAATTAAGGTCAAATTTTTTGCATGACTTATAAACTTTATTATTATGAACAAGCCATATGGAAAAATCTGAACCCGGAATTTTAGACTTTATTATTATTATGGCCTTGAACCCTGCGGGGAAGGGAGAAGACTGAAAAATTCTTAGTACCACTAAATGTGTAAATTATTTTGTACACTTAATTAATTGAAAATTAAGAAATTATATTTTATAGTGAGATTTATTATATTTTGTTGTAAAATTTATTATTTTTTTAATAATAATTAATTATTCATTAAATAGATATATACACCTTGATATAAGTAAGAAATTTTTAAAAGACTTCTAAAGTCGTCTTTTAGCAAATTAAGGTGAAAGTTTTTGCATGACTTGTAGACTTATTATTATCAACAAGCCGTATAGAAAAATCTGAACCCGAACTTTTAGACTTTATTATTATTATGGTCTTAAACCCTGCCGGTAAGTCAGAAGACTAAAAAATTCTTAGTTCCACTAAGTGTGTAAATTATTTTATATACTTAATTAATTAGAAATTAAGAAATAATATTTTTATAGTGAGATTTATTATATTTTATTGTAAAATTTATTATTATTTAAATAATAATTAATTATTCATTAAATAGATATATACACCTTGATATAAATAAGAAATTTTTAAAAGACTTCTAAAATTGTATTTCTCCAAGTTAAGGTGAAATTTATTACATGACTTGTAGACTTTATTATTATCAACAAGCCGCATGGAAAAATCTGAACCCGGACTTTTAGACTTTATTATTATTATGGCCTTGAACCTTGCGGGGAAGGCAGAAGATTGAAAATTTCCTTAGTTTCACTAAGTGTGTGAATTATTTTACATACTTAATTAATTAGAAATTAAGAAATTATATTTTATAGTGAGATTTATTATATTTTAATGTTAAATTTATTATTATTTAGATAATAATTAATTATTCATTAAATAGATATATACACCGTGATATAAGTAAGAAATTTTTAAAAGACTTCTAAAATCGTCTTTTAGCAAATAAAGGTCAAATTTTTTACATGACTTATAGGCTTTATTATTTTCAACAAGCCGTATGGAAAAATTTGAACCCGGACTTTTAGACTTTATTGTTATTATGTCCTTGAATCCTGTGGAGAAGGTAGAAGACTGAAAAATTCTTAGTTCCACTAAGTGTGTAAATTATTTTATATACTTAATTAAATAGAAATTAAGAAATTATATTTTATAGTGAGATTTTTTATATTTTGTTGAAAAATTAATTATTATTTTAATAATAATTAATTATTCATTAAACAGATATATATACCTTGATATAAGTAAGAAATTTTTAAAAGACTTCTAAAATAGTCTTTTAGCAAATTAAGGTCAAATTTTTTGCACGACTTGTAGACATTATTATTATCAACAAGCCATATGGAAAAATATGAACCCGGACTTTTAGACTTTATTATTATTATGGCCTTGATCTCTGCGGGGAAGGCAGAAGACTGAAAAATTCTTAGTTCCACTAAGTGTGTAAATTATTTTATATACTCAATTAATTTCAAATTAAGAAATTATATTTTATAGTGAGATTTATTATATTTTGTTGTAAAATTTATTATTATTTTAATATTAATTAATTATTCATTAAATAGATATACACACCTTGATATAAGTAAGAAAATTTTAAAAGACTTCTAAAATCATCTTTTAGCAAATTAAAGTCAAATTTTTTACATGACTTGTAAACTTTATTATTATCAACAAGCCATATGGAAAAATTTGAACCCGGACTTTTAGACTTTATTGTTATTATGGCCTTAAACCCTGGGGGGAAGGCAGAAGACTGAAAAATTCTTAGTTCCGCTAAGTGTGTAAATTATTTTATATACTTAATTAATTAGAAATTAAGAAATAATATTTTATAGTGAGATTTATTATATTTTTATCGTAAAATTTATTATTATTTTAATAATAATTAATTATTCATTATATAGATATATACACCTTGATATAAGTAAGAAATTTTTAAAAGACTTCTAAAATCATCTTTTAGCAATTTAAGGTCAAATTTTTTACATGACTTGTAGACTTTATTATTATCAACAAGCCGTATGGAAAAATCTGAACTCGGACTTTTAGACTTTATTATTATTATGGCCTTGAACCCTGCGGAGAAGGCAGAAGACTGAAAAATTCTTAGTTCCACTAAGTGTGTAAATTATTTTATATACTTAATTAATTAGAAATTAAGAAATTATATTTTATAGTGAGATTTATTATATTTTGTTGTAAAATTTATTATTTTTTAATAATAATTAATTATTCATTAAGTAGATATATACACCTTGATATAAGTAAGAAATTTTTAAAAGACTTCTAAAATCATCTTTTAGCAAATTAAGGTCAAATTTTTTGCATGACTTATAAACTTTATTATTATGAAAAAGCCATATGGAAAAATCTGAACCTGGAATTTTAGACTTTATTATTATTATGGCCTTGAACCCTGCGGGGAAGGTAGAAGACTGAAAAATTCTTAGTTCCACTAAGTGTGTAAATTATTTTTCACACTTAATTAATTAAAAATTAAGAAATTATATTTTATAGTGAGATTTATTATATTTTGTTGTAAAATTTATTATTTTTATAATAATAATTAATTATTCATTAAATAGATATATACACCTTGATATAAGTAAGAAATTTTTAAAAGACTTCTAAAGTCGTCTTTTAGCAAATTAAGGTGAAAGTTTTTGCATGACTTGTAGACTTTATTATTATCAACAAGCCGTATAGAAAAATCTGAACCCGAACTTTTAGACTTTATTATTATTATGGTCTTAAACCCTGCTGGTAGGTCAGAAGACTGAAAAATTCTTAGTTCCACTAAGTGTGTAAATTATTTTATATACTTAATTAATTAGAAATTAAGAAATTATATTTTATAGTGAGATTTATTATATTTTATTGTAAAATTTATTATTATTTTAATAATAATTAATTATTCATTAAATAGATATATACACCTTGATATAAGTAAGAAATTTTTAAAAGACTTCTAAAATCGTCTTTTAGCAAATTAAGGTCAAATTTTTTACATGACTTATAGACTTTATTATTATCAACAAGCCGTATGGAAAAATCTGAACCTGGACTTTTAGACTTTATTATTATAATGGCCTTGAACCCTGCGGGGAAGGCAGAAAATTGATAAATTCTTAGTTCCACTAAGTATTAAGTTATTTTATATACTTAATTAATCAGAAATTAAGAAATTATATTTTATAGTGAGAATCGGAAATTAAGAAATTATATTTTAAAGTGAGATTTATTATATTTTGTTGTAAAATTTATTGTTATTTTAATAATAATTAATTATTCATTAAATAGATATATGCACCTTGATATAAGTAAGAAATTTTTAAAAGACTTATAAAATCGTCTTTTAGCAAATTAAGGTCAAATTTTTTGCATGGCTTATAGACTTTATTATTATCAACAAGCCGTATGGAAAAATCTGTACTTGGATTTTTAAATTTTATTTTTATTATGGCCTTGAACCCTGTGAGGAAGGCAGAAAATTGAAAATTTCTTAATTCCACTTTGTGTGTAAATTATTTTATATACTTAATTAATTAGAAATTAAGAAATTATATTTTATTATGAAATTTTTTATATTTTGTTGTAAAATTTATTATTATTTTAATAATAATTAATTATTCATTAAATAGATATACACACCTTAATATAAGTCAGAAATTTTTAAAAGACTTCTAAAATCGTCTCTTGGGAAATTAAGGTCAAATTTTTTGCAAGACTTGTAGACTTTATTAAAAGACTTTTAAAATCGTCTTTTAGCAAATTATGTTCAAATTTTTTGCATGACTTATAGACTTTTTTATTATCAACAAGCCGTATGGAAAAATCTAAATTTAGACTTTTAGATTTTATTATTATTATGATTTGCGGACTTCATTATTATCAACAACCCGTGTGGAAAAATTTGAACCCAGTCTATTTGGTATAAGTGGATAGAGTTGTTGTTGAAAAAAATATTTTGTTAATTATATTAATTAAAAATAATTTAAATTTAGATTTAATAAATTTTAATTATAAAAATATTAAAATAATAAAATAATTTTTTAAATTATTCTTTTATTAACATTTAAAATTATGTTTTTTTCTTAAAAAGTAGTTTTAATTCTTCAATTTCAATATTAAACAGGTACAAACTATCTATATTTTAAAATAAGTGCATTATGTTTTTATTTTTTTGATCATCAATAGTGTGTGTACTGCGATATGTATTACTTTTTTATCATATTTATTTTTCTTTCAAAGGATAAAAAAAAATTGTTGTCCCAAAAAAAGTGATCAAGAGGGGGGTGAATTGGACACTTTAGGCAATTTTTCAGTCTTTGCTCAAGACTTAATGAAAAATTGTGGATTTGCACTTCTATGTATGTGTATAACTCTGTTTCTAGGATGTAATTTAAGTAATCAATCAAGTTATTCACAAATAACAGATCATACACAAAATAATTACTTAATACCAAGTATATTTTCTCACATGAAAATCAGAGTTTGCAAGTTTAATTGTTCAATCTCAGTGTTAACTCAATAAAACAAGTTCTCAACACATTCAATATATATTCAGAGAATCAAAGTGCAAAAAATTAAAGATTTAAGGGAAGAAGATAATCAAACACAATGTTTATAGTGGTTCGGCTCTCTTAACCTTCATCCACTCTTCCCAAAGTCCCACTTTGAGAGTCACTCCACTATTTGATCTTTTCAACAGGTAAGATTCAAAGCCTTTACAATCTCAGCAAGCTTCCCAGGTGCTTGAGAACCTTTACAACGTCTTTCCTTCCCACAAAAGACCACAAGCTTCATAAGGTGCTTGAAAACCTTCCACAAGTGTGTCCTCACACTTACACAACCTTAAATAGGTTTTGGAGTAGATAAAATCACTCTCAATAACTCTCAGATACAGAATTTAATGCTAAAAAATTGAGAGAGAAGATTTGCCACTCAAGCTCAAGAGTATTTGAACGAAAGCTTTAAAAATACCATAATAAATTCACAATGAATAAGAGTACTTTCATTAGTTAGAATTGTAGTAAATGATGCCTTTTATAGGTGCTTTTCATTGCCAAAAACGTCTGCTGGAGAGTGTGTCTAATGACTCTTTAATTTTCAAAAAACTAGCCGTTATTACTTAGAAAGTCGTGCAGCAGAGTTGAGTCAGGTTAAATCATAAAAATAATTAACTAAATTTTTCACCGGTTAACTAGTTTTGTAAGACAGAGAATTTTAGACATCAAAACTAGTTAACTAATTTTCGCAACGAGTTAACTAATTTCGCTACTGTCTGACTTAAATTTTGAGTTTTTGAAGGAAGGTTGTAAAAATTACTTTGACTATTCAAAAACCTTAGAAATGATATAAAAACACTTTATAAACTCTGGAATCTAAAATCAAAATTGATTTTAGGTCTTAAATGGCATAAATTCTCCACTCTTGTACAATGGTCCTAAGAACTTAATTTCTATCCTATTTCTTCATGGACTTTGATTCGTCTTGTGTTATACAAGATGATAATCTCTTTTTATATTAGCCATGTCATTAGAATAGTCCTTCCATCAATGTCTTTGCATATCATGACCTATAAAATAACTTCAAATACTTATGCACAAAGGGTTAATATATATTTCATTAAGTTTTGTTATCATCAAAATCAAGCTCATTATAGCTTACAGGGCCTACAATCTCCCCCTTTTTGATGATGTCAAAACTTAATGAATCTATGAAGATCATAAAAATTCAATTGTATAACTATCTACACATGTCATGTATGCAAGAACTTGCTTTTAGACAAGCTCCCCCTATATGTATGCACACAATCATTCAAAATGCAAAAATGTTAAGAAGCTACCAAATAGCTCCCCCTAAATTTGATATTCAAAGCATTTTGAAGATAATGTAAGTAACATGTTAACCAATTTCCAAGCTCAATTCATCCAAGATCAATTCAATCATCATATATAGGATATATCAACCATAAGTCAATCATAAAAGAGTATCATCATAACTTCAATAACTTTCCAAAATAAGTCCAAAATATTTATATCAGAATATGAACCATACACCCACTGATCAAAATTAGTTAACTAAAAATGTACCCAGTTAACTAAAAACATTCTGTCAGTTGAAACATTTTCCTATCTTCTCCTAATTTCTCCCATTTTTTGACATCAACTAAAAGATAGACATTCTCCTATTTTATCCTATTTTCTCCCCTTTTTTGAAAAATAGACAAAAGACACAATTTTGAAATCTCAAGGTTTATCTTTGCTACTAAGGATTCTGCCACTTCTCCTAAGGTGAGTAGGATCAACAGGTTTGGCTTTTTTCTTCTTCTTTGGGGGTTCTTTTTCAGGTATGGTTACTTGGATTTTTGGAGGAATTGGTAGAACTGATTTTCTGGCTTGTGCTTTGGTTATTCTAGGGCCATATTGCATGGGTAAAGAGATGGTTGATTCAGGGACTAGTTGAGAGGCAGTAGGAACAGGTTTTGGTTGATCCGAGGATAAGTCTTGTGACTGCTCTTCTTTCTTTTTGTCAGCATCTTCCTTCTCCTCTTCTTGTCTTGAACCGTTTCTGCCTTCACTTTTTCCATTTTCACTGCTGCTGTTGCTTTTAGTATGAGATGAGGAGGATTCTCTGATTTTTCTTTGTCAGGTTCTTGTTCTGCTTCTGATTCCTCTGCTGAAGATTCTTCCTTCCCATCATTTTTCTCTACGTCTTCATCCTCAGCTAGCTTACTTTCTTCTTGCTCCTTTTCAGCAGCTTCTACATGCTCCTCTTCTTCTTCTTCCACTTCAGAAATTTTTACTCCACTTGGTCCAGCAACCTTTGCATTGCTAGGACCAGCAGTACCCTGTGGGTAGCTTCCAAAATCTCCAAACTTTCCAAAAGATTCACCAAACAGCATTTGAGCCATCTTCTTCATGAACCATTCTTGTCTATCCAATCTATTAATCAACATATCCATCTTGCATTTTGCTCAGCCATAATTTCCTTCTGCAATTCATGAGATTTTTCTAAAATACTCAAGGTCAGTCCACTCGTTTCTTTGATTTCCTTCATCATGTCCAGATTTGCTTTACTTATTTTCACAAAATCTGACATTTTCAGCTTCATTTTCTCTTTCTTCTTAGAGCTTTTCCCTTCATCTATTTTAGAACTTTTCTCTTTCAACTTGCTTATAGGGATGTCTGATTCTGTTTCAGAATTTGATTCTGATTCAGATTCAATTTCAATCTCAGTCTCTTCTTCTTTCTTTTTCTCTTCTTTCTTACTCCTTTTCCTACCATCATCAGCCTTGAATATCTCTTTAATGGGGATAGGATTGCTAAACTTCTTTTCTTTGCTCAGATAAACTCCCATAGCTTAAAATACAAGAGTCAAAGGCATAGCATATGGCAACCTTCTATGCTTACTAGACTTAGCAATCACTTTAAAAATAAAAAATGGCAAGTTAAATCTGATTTTGTTAACCAAGTGCCACATAATGCATAAATCAAGGCTATTTGCATATGAGTGACTACCACTTCTAGGATTGAGCAAATATCGAATGAAGGATTGTAGAATCCTAAAATTTTGAGGCACTAAACTGATATTGGTCATTTCATTTTCAAGTGTACCCTCCGGAAAAATTGACAATTGATGTCTTCTCATCATATCCTTCAAGCTTCCTAGAATCTTTGAAGGTTCCAATCCTATTTCCATCATTTGGTAGGTTTAAAACAGAGGCTAAGAAATCAACATCAACAATCTGACTTTTCTTCTTAACTTTCACACTAAAACTTTCTCCTTTAACAACTTCTTTCATACTTCCATAAAATTCTTGAATCAAATAACAATAATAATATTCATTCAACTCAGAAAATTCCATCCAGCCTTGAAAAGTAAATAAATCTTCAAATTCATAAGACAAGTCAGAAAATGAATCCCATTTAATGTACCTTGGCTCGAAAATATTTTGTTGCACAAAAGGTTTCGAAGCAGGGGCCTTCTCCATTTTCTTCTTTTTCTTAGAAGGTTCTGACCCAGCAATACCCTTTCCCTTTCTTTTTCTTGCTCGTTCTGCCACTGTCTCTATTTCTTCATCACTGTTCTCAACTTTAGTTTCTTCTTCTCTTTCCTTTTTGGATCTGGCAGCGGCTTTCATAGCATCACCCATGAATTTTTGAGGTTTGGTAGCCACTTGTTTTACCCTTGCCATCGATTCTTGAAAAATTTCAGTGAGAAGTAACAGCTTGAGGAAGAACGAGATTTTACCATTTAGGGATTTTGAGAAGGAAAATTGGGGATTTCTGGTTTTGAGAGAAATTTGGGGTTTCTAAGAGAGTGGAGAATCAACTTGCAGCAAAGAAATGAGGGAGTTTTAGATTGATTGAAGTGATATGTAACAGTTACAAAAAAAATTTTCAAATTTTCAAATTGTGTACAGTTTTTCATAGAGAACCGGGAATTCCTTTTTGCTAAAACCCAATTTACCCTTTAAAGACATAAAAAGAGCATAACTGTGCTTAGGGGTATATATGTCAAAAAAGATTATAAAGAGAGCGAAAATACCCGTTAGAAAGAAAGTAATTTTAAAACAGGTGGGTTTTCTCAAATGTACACAGAGGCAAAATTAGTTAACTAATTTTGAAACCTAGTTGGCTAAATATTATACAGGTATAAAACTAGACAACTGCAGTGAAAAAGTAGTTAACTAAAAACACATGTACGCAGAATATAGCACTAACAATATATTTAACCAAATTATTCACCAAATTCATATCAAAAGTAGCAAATATCATTCAATAGCTTCCCTCATGCCAAGTTCCCTTCTAATCCTACAAAAGTTTTTCTTATTTAGTGGTTTTGTAAAAATATCTGCAAGTTGTTATTCTGTAGGAATAAACTCTAACTCAATGTCACCGTTTTGAACATGATTTCTAATAAAGAGATGTCTAATTTCTAATAAAGTGATGTCTAATTTCTATGTGCTTTGATCTAGAGTGTTGGACTAGATTTTTAGTTAGGTTGATGGCACTAGTATTATCACACCTTATAGGAACATTATCAACCTTTATACCAAAATCTTCTAATTGTTGCTTCATCTATAGAATTTGAGCAACACAACTTCCTATGATAATGTATTACCTTCAGCGATGAAAGAGCTACAGAAGTTTGTTTCTTACTATGCCAAGACACTAAGGCATGACCTAGGAATTGGCAAGTACCCGAAGTACTCTTTCTATCCAATCTACTTTCAGCAAAGTCAGAATCACTATATCCAACTAGATCAAATGTGTCGCATTTAGGATACCGTAAACCAATTGAGTGTGTGCCAATGAGGTATTTGAAAATCCTTTTAACAGCAAGTAAATGAGATTCCTTAGGACATGATTGAAACCGAGCACACATACACACACTAAAATGAATGTCAGGTCTAGATGCAGTTAAATATAAAAGTGACCCAATCATGCCTCTAAATAGCTTTTGATCAACATCTTTACCTTTTTCATCCTTTTCCAACTTGATGGTGGAGCTCATAGGAGTTCCAATACTCTTCAAATCATCCATCTTGAATTTATTTAGCATATCTTTGATGTACTTGGATTGATTAATAAAGATGCCACCATTGAGTTGCTTAATTTGTAGTCCAAGGAAAAAGGTAAGTTCACCCATCATGCTCATCTCAAATTCATTTTGCATCATCTTAGAGAAGCTTTTGCATAGAGAAGCATCAGTAGCACCAAAAATAATGTCATCAATATAAATTTGAAAGAAAAGCATATCATGTTTGTGTGTTTTTGTGAAGAGTGTGTTGTCTGCTTTTCCTCTTTAAAAACCATTATCTAAAAGAAACTTACTAAGCCTCTCATACCAAGCTCTAGGGGCTTGCTTCAATCCATATAAGGCCTTAGTGAGTTTATAAACATGATTAGGAAATTCATAATTTTCAAAACCTGGTGGTTGTTCAACATAAACTTATTCATCAATATAACCATTCAAGAATGCACTCTTAACATCCATTTGATATGGCATAAAATTTTTATAACATGCAAATGCACACAACATTCTAATAGTTTCAATTCTAGCAACTGGAGCAAAAGTCTCATCAAAATCAATACATTCCTCTTGATTATATCCTTGAGCTACTAATGTAGCCTTATTTCTAATGACTTGCCCTTTATCATCCATTTTGTTCCTAAAAACCCACTTGGTACCAATGATAAAATGATTTCTAGGCCTAGGAACAAGTTTCCATACTTTATTTCTCTCAAATTGATTGAGTTCTTCTTGCATAGCAAGAATCCAACTCTCATCACTTTGAGCTTCATTATAAGACTTTGGTTCAAGTTGAGAAACAAATGCAATGTTACCAAAGTATTTTCGAAGTTGAGCTCTTGTCATCATCTTTTTTGAAGGGCTATCAATTATGTCCTCCTTTGGATGATCTCTATGATATCTCCATTCTTGAGGTAGGTCATCATGATGTGGTTCATCAATTTGGAGTTCTTCAATATTGGGCAATACTTCTTGATCACCTTCTTGATCTTTCTCATTAGCATTTTCATTAACAACATCATTCCCAATTGCACTTTAGGGCTCAATAGATTGACTTTGTTGCTTGTGAGTCTTATCCCTTTTTCTTCCAAAAATTTTACCTAGTTCATCTTCATCAGAAACAATCTTTCTTTCCAAGAAGTTGTTAGTTTCATCAAATACAACATGAATGGTTTCCTCAACTAACAAAGTTCTCCTATTAAAGACTCTATAAGCTTTGCTATGTATTAAATATCCTAGAAAAATACCTTCATCTGATTTTACATCAAATTTTTTGAGGTTATCATTCTTGTTGTTCAAAATATAACACTTACAACCAAATGCACGAAAGTAAGAAATGTTAGGCTTCCTCCCTTTCCATAATTCATAAGAGGTTTTCTTTAAGATTGGCCTAATCATTGCTCTATTCAAGATATAGCAAGCAGTGTTTATGGCTTCTGCCCAAAAGTATTTTGGAAGACTGTGTTCACTAAGCATTGTTCTTGCCATTTCTTGTAAAGTTCTATTTTTCCTCTCTACAACTCCATTTTGTTGTGGGGTTCTAGGAGCTGAAAAGTTATGAAAAATGCCATTGTTTGAACAAAATTCATCAAAAGATTGGTTTTCAAACTCTCTCCCATGATCACTTCTAATGGAGGCAATGAGTAAGCCTTTTTTACTTTGTACTTTCTTACAAAAAGATATAAATACACTAAAAGTTTCATCCTTATGTGCAAAAAAATATGTCCATGTATACCTAGTGTAATCATCTACTATGACCAAAGTATATGCTTTACCACCAAGACTTATAGGTGTAATAGGACCAAACAAATCAAGATGTAATAACTCAAGAGGTCTAGATGTTGAAACAACATTTTTTGATTTGAAAGAAACTTTGGTTTGTTTCCCAAGAGAACAAGGCTTGCAAACATGATCTTTTTCAAAGTTAATTTTTGGCAAACCTTTAACAAGGTCATATCTTAAAAGGTTTGAAATCACATGCATACTAGCATGACCAAGTCTTCTATGCCACAACCAACTATCTTCTTTAAGAGATACAAGACATCTTTCATTTCCATTTTCAATAACATTCAAATCAAGCAAATATACATTTTCACTTCTAGGTGCAATGAATAATGTATGATCATTATGCAAACTTCTAATATCACAATGTGTAGAATTAAAAATAACTTTTTAACCTTTATCACATAGTTGACTTACACTAAGAAGATTGAATTTCAAACCTTCAACTAATGCGACATCCTTTATGCTTGGATTTTTCCCAATAAAGCCACTTCCAATGATGTAAGCTTTGCCTTTTTCACCAAATCTCACATGTCCACCACTTTTCAAGGTAAGGTTTGAGAATTTTTCTTTGTCTCCAGTCATGTGTCTTGAGCAAGCACTATCAACATACCATTGTTCACACTCTTGCTTGCTTCTAAGACATACCTGAAATTAATTGACTATTTCTTAGGTACCCATGCAAGTTTGGGTCCTTGGGGGTTATAGACATTAGGAATTATTCCTTTAGGCACCCATATCCTTTTTACTTTTGAGGAACCTTTCCATATGGGACAATGACTAACCATATGACCATTTTGGTTACAATAGAAGCAAATAACATTTGATAATGAATGAGATGAAGCTTTCATAAAGAAATTTTTATATTTTCCATAGTGCATGAATCCATCATGACCAAGACCAAATTTTTTATTTGATAATCTTTGAAAACCAAGTAAAGTATCAAGAATTTGTGTGCCATTTGTGAATTTAGCTAAATCATTTGTCAAAGATTCCACCTTAGTTTCTAAAATCCTATTTTTCTCAATGAGTTTTTCACAAGCAGTTTTTGAATCTTCTAACTCCTTATTCAACTCATCAAACAAGAGCATTTGATTTTTATAAAACTTATTTTCTTGTACAATAATGCTCATAGAATCATTTTCAGCTCTTAAGGAAGCAATTTCTTTGTTTAAAGCAGAACATTTTTTCTTATAAACTTTGTATTCTTCATATAATTTGGCAAATGCATCTTCATAATCTTCAATACTAAGAGAGTCAGAATTATTTACCTCAGTGTTGATTTCTCTTTGTTGGGAGCTTTCTGGTTTATCCTCTTCTAGAGCCATGAGAAAAATGTGTGCAACCTCCTTGTCACTAGAGTTATCACTTGAGGAATCATCACTGTCCATCTAGCCAGCAACCAAAGCTTTCTTGCTCCTGTCCTTTGAATTCTTCTTTTTCAATTTAGGACAATTTGGCTTGATGTGACCAGGTTTGTTGCATTCAAAGCATTTAATCTCACTTTGATCCTTGCTTGTTTCACCTTTGGGAGAATACTTCTTTAGGAATTTCTTATATTTCGAACCTCCCTTTTTGAATGCTTTCTTGAATCTTCTTGTAATCATGGCAAGATCATCTTCATCACTTGAACTATTGGAGCTGTCACTTGAGGCAGCCTTAAAAGCTATAGTTTTCCTTAATTCATCCTTTTAGCTTGACTTTAAGGCAATTCCTCTCTTTTTCTTTTCATCATCTACATTGCTCTTGCTCTTGTCATAAAGCATTTCATGAGCAATAAGAGAACCAATTAGCTCATCATAAGTGAATTTGGAGATATCTTTGGTGTCAAAGATCACTGTCACTTTTGCCTCCCATGATTTAGGTAGTGACCTTAAGACTTTCTTAACTAACTCTTCTTCAGTGAATTCTTTTTCAAGAGCTTTGAGAACATTCACCAGATCAGTAAATCTTGAGCTCATTTCTGAAATGGTTTCTCCAGGTTTCATCTCACATAGTTCATATTCCCGAACAAGCCTATTTGCTTTTGATTCCTTCACTTGATTAGTCCCTTCATATGTGACTTCAAGTTTATCCCACACTTCTTTTACAGATGTACAACCTAAAACACGATTATACTCAGTTGCATCAAGTGCACAATGAAGAATGTTTAAAGCTTTAGCATTTGAAGAAACTTTCTTCCAATCAAGTTCATTATATTCATCTTCTAGTTTTTCTCTATAACCATCAGCATGCAATTCCAATGGAATTTCAGGACCTTTAACAATTCTTTGCCATGCTTCAATATCAACATATTGAATA
Source organism: Hevea brasiliensis (assembly GCF_030052815.1). NCBI lineage: Eukaryota > Viridiplantae > Streptophyta > Magnoliopsida > Malpighiales > Euphorbiaceae > Hevea > Hevea brasiliensis. The sequence continues at coordinate 50,294,054 of NC_079509.1, forward strand.
AAATTTCTCATCCTAACTTTCCAGAAAGAATAATTAGAACCATTAAACAAAGGTGGTCTAGTGATAGAGTATCCTTAAGCTAAAGGTGCAGGGATACTAGCTGTGTTAGATGTGCCAGCCATTGTAAGATCTCTTTAAGGTGTTTAAACCTCAAGCAAGAGAGACAAGCTCTGATACCAATTTGTTGTCCCAAAGAAAGTGATCAAGAGGGGGGTGAATTGGACACTTTAGGCAATTTTTTAGTCCTTGCTCAAGACTTAATGAAAAATTGTGGCTTTGCACTTCTATGTATGTGTATAACTCTGTTTCTAGGCTGTAATTTAAGTAATCAATCAAGTTATGCACAAATAGCAGCTCATACACAAAATAATTACTTAATACCTAGTGTATTTTCTCACATAAAAATCAGAGTTTGCAAGTTTAATTGTTCAATCTCAGTATTAACTCAATAAAACAAGTTCTCAACACATTCAATATATAATCAGAGAATCGAAGTTCTGAAAATTAAAGAGTTAAGGGAAGAAAAGAATAAAAAACAATGTTTATAGTGGTTCGGCTCTCTTAGCCTACATCCACTCTTCCCAAAGTCCCACTTTGAGAGTCACTCAACTATTTGATCTTTTCAATAGGCAAGATTCAAAGCCTTTACAATCTCAGCAAACTTGCCAGGTGCTTGAGAACCTTTACAAAGTTTTTGCTTGCCACAAAATACCACAAGCTTCACAAGGTGCTTGAAAACCTCCCAAAAGCTTCACAAGGTGGTTGAAAACCACAAGTGTGTCCTCACACTTACACAACCTTAAATAGGTTTTGGAGTAGATGAAATCACTCTCAATAACTCTTAGATACAGAATTTAATGCTAAAAGATTGAGAGAGAAGATTTGCCACTCAAGCTCAAGAGTATTTGAATGAAAGTTTTAAAAATACCACAATAAATTCACAATGAATAAGAGCACTTTCATTAGTTAGAATTGTAGTAAATGATGCCTTTTATAGGTGCTTTTCATTGCCAAAAATGTCTGCTGGAGAGTGTGTCTAACAGCTCTTTAATTTTCAAAAAACTAGCCGTTATTACTTAGAAAGTCGTGCAGCAGAGTTGAGTCAAGTCAGATCATAAAAATAGTTAACTAAAATTTTCACCGATTAACTAGTTTTGTAAGACAGAGAATTTTAGACATCAAAACTAGTTAACTAATTTTTGCAACGAGTTAACTATGTTATTATGTTACAAATATAATTAAATTTTGGAGTTTGACAAAATTTACAAATTAGGTTTCATAGAATTAATATTTTTCATATTAAATAGTTTATATACGGAAAATATTTTTCATAGAAGGTAGTTTTAAAAAAAATATTTTCCATAAAAATAATTTCAATTGTTTGGCTATAATGTTAAATTAATGATATGTATTTATTTCATGTATATATAGGTGTGTTCACATTTTAATAAGATTATCAAAATTTTAAAAATGAAAGATGACTTTATCTTTTAAAAAATAAAAGTTATTTTCCTTAAAAATGACTTAATTTTCTCTTTAGCTAGGAAAATATTTTATGTTGATAAATTTTTCTGAGTACTTCAAATGCCAAAAAATACAAAAAATATTTTTTTAAAAAAATATTTTCCGTAAAACAAACAAAGTCTTAGTTTTTATATTTTTAAAATCAAGCAATTTAATTTCTTAAATTTGACAAAACTTATAATTTATCCTTTGACTAATTTTCTATCCAATTGACCGTTAATTATAGTAAAAATAATCAAAATGTCTTTTCTATATTTTTTAACTGAAACAATTTAGTACCTAAAATTTTGCATTATAAATAAAATATTTCATTGAATTAAACTTTACAAACAAAATAGTTCATTAATTGAAATTATTTTATTT